>NC_090073.1:5027744-5130036 GCF_038355195.1 Osmerus mordax | reverse complement strand
AGTCTTTGTTGCTTTCCATTCCTCCCCCATCTCAGATTTCCTCGTGGCATGTGTGTTTCTATTCTTTGACAGTCAGTCCTATGTCTGTATTGTCTTTCGTTTCTCTCTCTCTCTCACACTCCCCTCTCGCTGTCTGTGTACAAACGCAGTCCAATCCTAACCCACCCAGTCTGAACCGCCCTCACATAGCTAATACATAAACATGAATATAAACGTATACATATATTTGTGTGTATTATATACACACACATGTAAACGTACATGTGTATATATACTACCTGCACACAGATACATGACTTAAACCTGTATTCTATATTAGAGATGGGATTGGATTTGCGTGTCATTTTCATCGAGTTAAATAAACTCCAACAATCTGTTATTTTTTTTGTTTTGTTGCCGTTGTCCCTAATGTGTTGGACATTTCTGTCTCTCAGGGGAAAGTGGAGGTAGAGGCGGGAAACGAGAACATGAAATTTGAAACGGGACCCTTCTCTTTTTACGGAGTCATGGCCCTCAGTGCCCCCACTCTAGGTAAGCGTCCTCTCACGCCGTCTCTCCTTCTCTCACACTGTCCCTCTCTCTCCTCCTCTCCCCCCTGCCTCCTCACCCTCACCCCCTCTCTCCTCCCCCCAATTTTTTTTTTCTTATCCACCTCTTTTCTCCTCTTTTCGCCCTTTATCCCCCCCCCCAAAAAAAGTTATATCTAGTGATTTGAGAAATGCAACGATATTAAGAGATGTCAGGTTCATAAGTTATCTTTACTGTCGGTTCAAATCGTAGTGAATGTTGTTGTAGGTTCACCTTGTAGTGTATGTTGTTGTAAATGCTGACACCTAGTGGAGAGAAGACCACAGTGCACAGGGCTGTCCTAAGATCCGGTCGGCGCTGGGGTCTTACTGAATGTGTCACGCAACAACTGTGTCATGTGAGGCTAAGGGGAGTAGTCTGCTAGGTGGATGATGTGCATCAGTGGTTTAAACTTTATACCTCTCCATCTTCACCCCTTTCTCTTTCTTCCTTCCTTTCTTTCAATCTGTCTGTCTGTCACTCACCTCACCAGTCTGTGTTCATTTCAAGTTGGGAATGTTGTTTACATTTGTTTGTCAGTTTGTCTTAGTTCTGTGTTTCTGTCCCCCCCCCCCTCCTGCCCCCCCCCCCCTCCCCTCTCTACTTCCTAACTCAGAAGATCAGCTCCCTCCCTCAGGTACACGCAGTGAGAGAACAGTCGATCCTCTCTCTTTCTATCTCTCTTTCTCTGCTGTCACACACGCAAACAGGGCTGAAGCCTGCAGAGGGAACACAGCCAAATGCAACTTGTATATGACCAGGGACACGCTTTCCTCACGCATGCACTCTCTTTCAATCTTTCTCTCTCTCTCTCTCTCTCTCTCTCTCTCTCTCTCTCTCTCTCTCTGTCTCTCTCTCGGGTAACCTCCTGTCCCTCCCTCCCTCAGTGTCGACGTCTCGCCCCCGTCACCTCTCTCTTAAGAGGTTCTCTCTCTTCTCTCGGTGGCCAGGTAACCTCCGGCATGTCTGGGCCCATAACACTGAGGCGGGTTTAGCTCGTTATAGTAGTGCGCCACTAGGGTTCTATAGCTAGTAGTGTTCTAAACCTGGGATCTACTAGGGTGCCTCTAGGGTTCTATAGCTAGTAATAATAATAATAATAATAATAATAATAGTAAGGTTCTAAAGCTGGGTTCTACTAGGGTGCCATTAGGGTTCTATAGCTAGTAGTGTTCTAAACCTGGTATCTACTAGGGTGCCTCTAGGGTTGTATAGCTAGTAGGGTTCTAAACCTGGGATCTACTAGGGTGCCTCTAGGGTTCTATAGCTAGTAGAGTTCTAAAGCTGGGTTCTACTAGTTTGCCACAAGGATTCTATAGCTAGTAGGGTTTCATAGCTTGTTGAGCTCCATAACCGGGTGGTAGTGGGGTTCCGTAGCTATCAGGGTTCCCCTCATCTGGGTTCTAATAGTGTCGTAGTAGGGTTCTATAGCTGGGATCTACTTCGTAGTTGGGTTCTGTAGCTGGGTTCTTCTAGAGTCGTAGTGGGGTTCTGAGGTAGCGTCTAGTTTGTAGCCTAGTCCTGTACTAGTAGATCAGAACCAGATACAAGTCTTTCTCTCAAATCTCTCTGCAACCTTCAACTAGAACCTCACTCATTTCATTTCCTAATTGTCCAGTTCCAAATCCAACCCTAGTACCTAGCCCAGTGCCACTTCCTAGAGCTCTGTTAGCGTCCAGACTGGTCTGGTACTGGGGGTGTGGGAACCGTTCCACCTGGCCTTTTGATTGGCTATGACGTGGGCATCCACCATTTTCTCAGTTCCTCTCCTGTCTTGACTTAAGAAGTGCCCGAGGCTTGGGCTTGCTAGGGTTCCATGGGGAACGAGGCCTGCCATCAGCACCACCAGCGTTTTTCCTGTTAGAGATGCTAACATGCTAATGATGCTAGCGACAGCGTAGTACAGTAATGACACGTGTGGACCACTAGAGGCAGACTTCACCTGTGGACCACTAGAGGCAGACTTCACCTGTGGACCACTAGAGGCAGACTTCACCTGTGGCTCATGCAGCCATGTTGGTCTGTGATGTACAGTTTTAAGTCTTGCATGTGGGTCTCGTGGGGGACAACCCCGGTTCCTTTGTTACCACATCTAGGTGAGCCACATTCAGGCTGAGCAATTCAGTAGTTGACTGCGAGGGAATGAAATTGACCTCACAGCGGGCATCTACAAACCTTTTTGTTTCCCGATCAAATGGGAGGAGTCAAATCAAGAGCCCCCCATGTGTTTCAGGCAGGTCGGGACCCAGGTCCGTGTTTGACGCAGAAGACTCAAAGAAAGATTAGCATAAACGTGTAACCGGTGTTCGGAGTGGGCCCGAGGTCTTGACCCCCCTCAGCCCCCCTCCCTCAATCTGAACACTGCTTCTAACTAGTTTAGCAGCTTGCTGGACCGACTCTGACAACTAATCTAACCAACATGTCCAGGTAAAACAGTCTCCTATGACTCACTGAGGCCCCCCGGTGGACGTATCCTCCCCTGTGGTAATATCTGCTAGTACGTCTTCTGTGGGGGCGGGGGGGGGGGGGGGGGGGGGGGGGGCGGGGGGGCGTAGGATAGACAGCACTGCGGGGGTCGAGGGAAGCTTGGATGACGCCAGCTTGTGAACGGCGCCCTCTGCTGGTAGAGGGATGTGGCAATCAAATTTCTGCTGGCCGTGTCAAATTAGACCCAGGGGTCTGCTACCCTGTTCCTGGAGATCTTACCTGCCTGTTGGTTCTTGCTGCAACCACACTTATTCAACCTGATTCAACACTCGTTACCTGATCAATCAGCTTATTATTAGAAGCAGGTGTGCTAGATTAGTTTTGGAGCAAGCACCTACAGCAGGTAGCTCTCCAGGAACAGGGTAAGAGACCCCTGAAGTAGCCAAACTTAACCTTTTTCTAACCTGCTCCCACAGAATCTGAAATGATGTGCGGATCTTCTCGGACATTAACATTGTTCATAACTTAATGGTTTCGGGAATGCGACGTGTGTGTGTGTGTGTGTACGTGTGTGGGACAGCATGTCTTAACTCATTGTTTGGGTGTGTGCAACAATGTTTTTGTGTGATTCATCCACATTTATCATCCATATATATATTTCCTCATATTTCCTTCTAATTGTGTGTGTGTGTGTGTGCGAACATGCAACATGTGTTTCTGGGTGTGTGTGTCGATGGTGTGTGTGTGTGCGTGCGTGCGTTCCAGAGTTCCGCTCCCCGTCCCACCTGAGCGGTCTGAACCGGACGTCGTCTCTCGGAGGGGCGGACCGCCAGGAGTCTCTGTCGGTCAGCGGCAGCAGCAGCCAGCTGAACAGCAGCGCTCCCTCCCCTCAGTACACCCCCGACTTCTACGTCCGAGCCCTCACCGACCTGCAGTTTGTCAGGGTGGGTAGGACCCGTCCTTCCTCTCTCTCTCCTCTCCATTTCCTCTCAGTCTCTCCTCACCCCTCTGTCTCTCCTCACCTCTCTGTCTCTCCTCACCTCTCTGTCTCTCCTCACCTCTCTGTCTCTCCTCACCCCTCTGTCTCTCCTCACCTCTCTGTCTCTCCTCACCCCTCTGTCTCTCCTCACCCCTCTGTCTCTCCTCACCACTGTCAGTCTCTCTTCTTCCCACGGAGGGACAGAGGGACACCGTCTCACTTTCACGTCCTCTCTCTCCACATCTCCCTGCTCTCTCGTAGTCTCCCTGTCTCTTTCCTCTCTTACGGTCTCTCTCTTGTCCTCCCTCTCTCCTTTCTCCATATTTCCCCACCTTCCTTCTCTCTCTTTGAACACAGGGACAGAGTGACAGAGACTCTTTCACAGAGCCACTTTCCCTTTCTCATTTGATCGATCTGTACCTCTCCACCCGGTCTCCACAGATAACCAGGGCCCAGTACCAGAACGGCTTGATGGCGTCCCGTCTGGACAGCACCCCCCAGTCCCCCGAGAGTGGCCACACCCACCGCACGGAGGCCACGCCCCCGGTCTCCACCACGCCCCCGGAGGCCGCGCCCACGCCGGAGAACGGCACGGACGAGACCACCTCTCTCCTCAACGAGCAGACCCGCCTGCCCACTCGCACCGCCAACCACCACAGCCAATCAGAAAGCAGCATGTGACATACGCCGACCGATGCAGTAGGCGCGGGAGAAAGGGACAAAGGACGGTCTGGGTGTGTGTGTGTACACACAAACACGAGTATACACATCTTGCTCAAGCAGCAGGGTCCAAAGACACAGAACAGACCACACGCACTCCGTTTGTATATATGTGCAAGATGAACGCAAATACACACACTCGTGCCATTGGCCACCCTTAACAAAACAATCAAACAGACAATTTAGCCTTACATGACACAGAGACTTGTGGAATCTCCTTCTACATCCATCAAGAGGTGTGTGTGTGTGCGCGCGTGAGCTATACAAAGGCTTTCCCTGAGGGAGAAGGGGTGTGTGTGATGGTGGTAGCGGTGGGACGGGAGGTAGACTTGCATTTTACATGATTTAGATGGTGTTTATTTTGTCATTTTTATATTAAAAGGGGCCTTGATACGTTTGTAAGATGCCTGCACACACCTCCCAAGATCTGTCGCTTGTTCAGCTCATCACTCGGGACAAACCTGGTGTGTTCTATGGGCTGTGTGTATGCATCCATACCTGTGTGTGTGTGTGTGTTTGCGCTACACCCTCTTTGCTGTCAGCCTCCTGCCTTGTCCCTTTCGTTAGGCCACCAACTCTTTCCTTCCAATTGGCCTTCAGTAGAAGGAGCACCTGAGCGAAAGGACTGGTGTCTGCTGGGTAATGTAGTATCCATCCTTCTGCGCGTGTGGCCCGGCCCAGCCCCATCTCCTCATCCGACCGTAACCCCCTCAGACGAGTACCAACATGAGACAGAATGACACCATGTGAGATTGTATTTTAGTCATATTTTAATATATATATGGATTCTGAGGGGGGGTGAAACCTTATTTATTCGTTCCGCGTGTGCTGGAAAACGACGCTCGCTCTCGAGTCCCTCTTGTTGGTTTTGCGCGTCACTTTCGTCCCGTCAGCGCGTTAGAGAGGGAGCCGTACCGACGTCCCTCAGATTCCTGTTCTGAATCCCTATTGGATGCAGCCGGTCATGGAGCGTTTCCTGTTTTCCCAGGAAGTTGAGGAGGATTCAATCGAGATGGACGAGCGGTCAGTCGTTATTAAGACAATCGACATGATGTGTTGGGTGCTTTGACTATGACCAGGTTCCAGTAGTCTCATATATATCTGCCTCTCCTTGCCATCTGTTCTCCTTCCTCTCAGAAGCCCCTACCTGACCTCCTAGGAGTGAAGAAAAGAGGGGCGTGTTTGAGAGGGTTGGAACCAGGCCTTAGGGGGACTGGATTAGCCCTGTAGAGGGGGGGGGGGGTGATGGTGAGAGGTTGGGGGAAAGGTTGAGGGTCAAGTGGGAGTCGGGGAGGGGGGAACAGAAGGGGTGAGTGTAATCTGGGTTCTGACGGTACCCGAACACGGAAACAGAAACCAAAAGATAAAGAGACCTCCACTAAAGAGAATCTATTCTCTTATATGATTGATTGCATTTATTTTGCATATAACTGAAGTTGTGTATATTCCCCTTTACAAAAAAGGAAGTAGATCTTTTATTGGAGCTGTTATAAAGTTTGGTAACAGAAACGGTGGGAGCGGGCAGTCTAGGACAGACTCACGGATCTCCAAGATGATCACACAGGCAGTCCTTTTCATATCGCTATGGTAACAAAGCATCATTCAACCCCCTGATTTGGGTTTTCTCTGTGCTGTTGTGCCTGACAGCTTTCACATATCTGCTGCAAGTGTTTATATAGATATGGAAACGGATCCGGACTTGTGCTTGTTGGAGAAGGAACAAGGTTTTTAATAGTGGGATAATAGAGGCACAGTTATGAGTCCAAAGAATGGGAAATATGTTTGTGTGTATGTATGTGGGGGAGGGTAAATTAAATTCGCTGGAAACAAATCTATGGAAAATGTTTACTGTGCAGGTTTGGAGTCATGCAGGCAAATTAAGGTAATGGATTGTAAAGGATTTTTTAATCAAATTCAGAATTTATTATATGATGCTGTTCAATATGTTAACTAGGACATTACAGGTTGACATTGTAAGATGATTTGGAATAAGCCAAAAGATAATGTTTATATAGGTTTTCAGATGTTGTATTTCTTGTGTTTAATTCAAAAAACGGCAAATGGTCTTGCAGTGAATCGAATGCTACTCAGTTATCAGAGATAATCTAGAAAACAACAGGAAGTCTTATGCTACCGAACCAAATATAGTCACAGAGGCAGTTTACACAGTCATTATCTTAGTACTACTAGAAGGGACCCGGCCCAAGGGTTTAAGCGGCCTTAAGGCACAGCTATTGTATTCCCTCACCTGGCCCTCTGACACCCCATTGTTATTGTGGTGAGACCAATACTTATTATTAATTGCTTAGGGTTTACCCAGGAGAAACCAGAAAGGGTGTGTTCATCTCTTTCCGTTCTGGATGGATCCCAATTGGTTACTCATCTTTACCTCACAGCGGAGCGTCCATTGTCGAGCTTTCTTCACTTCCTGTTCCTATGAGCATGGTAGGCTTTGTGTTACAACTTTTGGCCTCAACCCAACACAGCCAAACCGTACCACAGAAGCAATCGGTACTGGTCTTGTAGAATGCTGGGGTCCTCTCATCTCCATGGTGTGGACATCACTTTGTACTCTACTAACTCTGCTGGTCAGCAATACCTTGTAGTAGCACTCCTGGTCCCTCAATACTCCATTGTAGCCCTCCCTGAAACAGGTTAGGATTTGCCTGGGTTTTATTTGATTGGATAGTTTCTTGCTGGTTTCGTAGATGTGGATGTATGTTTTGAGTCCAGAAGTCTGTGTTTCCTGGTCGGTACCAAGTCATGACCCCTCCATCCCCTCCGCCCATACACACCCTTAAAGGGTACATGGTTTTCATCCAGTTTCTTGCTCTGTGTTTTTTTATTTTTTTACCTCAGAACACTGTCAGTAATTGTGATGAACAATTATTATTATTATTTTTTATTGCTTTTATTTACTTTGTTTTGTGAGAGTAGGAGTTTATTCTGACTGGGTGAAAAGAAATCAGTTTTTGTTCTCTGGCATGCATTAACTTAAAATTGAAATGTGTACATACCGTTTTATAATTACTATCGGAATATGTTTTGAAGATGAAGAAAATTCTTAATAAACTGGAGATATTATTCTCTACTACTCTGTAAATGTTTCATATTGTTTCTGTGAGGTTTGGGCTTGCTTGTTCATTTGTGTCTGGACTGAACTAGTTGAAACTAGCTCTGCATACTTAAGGAAATCGTTCTGAGTTTTAATGCATGAATGGTATTTTAACACTAAAACGATATGCACTTTGTATATGCACTGTGTATGTTGCTTTGGATAAAAGCGTCTGCTAAATTAATAAAATATGTAGGAATGCACTTTAATAACATTTCTGTTTTTGAATGTAATGCCAAGGAATGTGAAAACGGTAACGGTATGTTCCATATTTATGAGGAATGTTCCCAAAAGTAGACAAATGAAGCCTGCGTGAGTATCACCGCTGAAATCTGGGCCATATCGGTTTCTGATTGGGAGATTCGCCAGAGGACATGGGTGAACCAACGCTTTAACAGGGAAGTGAAATTTGAAGCAGAGGAAGGCAGCGGTGTGTCAAAGTTTGTCTTGAGTAATACTAAACTGCTTTTTAACAACACTGATTACGTCTGTGGGAATTTCTCCATCCAGTCCAACCCTGCCTAATCAACACGGGGAAACGTCAGGAAATTCTCAAATTCCCGTCCTAGATTAACAGATCAAAAGGGTTGGCCACAACATTTTCCAACATTGGTATAATAACTATACATTAAAGATATGCATGTGGATTAAAAAAATATTTTTATTGAAATAATTATGAGGAAAGTCAACAAGGAATAACAGTTCAACTAGATCAGCTAGTTTGTGCAACACCAACACCTCATGGCGGTCAATATATTGACTGCTTTCCATATTAATATGACTGATCTAAAAGAAAGTGGAACTGTTCACAAACAACCACATTTCAACAATCATTTGACATGACAAAAACATGTCATTAAAACTGTCCAATACCAGGACTGCTGGCAGAAGGATGTTTTATCACTAACATCTCAAACTAAACAGCGATGCATTCATGTAACATGCTCCTTGAAAAAAATTCCACTGGTTTGTAGCAGTCACAACTGGACCCAACCAATTGTAACTTTACAGACTTTAAACCTCCGTGACACCTAGAGAGCACAGGACGTGATGCGGTGTGAGATGATGAGCCATTGGAATTTTTTTTATCTTAAAACCCGCAACATTTTGAGATGGCCTGAATTAGTACATTTGTCAAGTGTATGAATGCGTAGAACACACATACTTGAGTCATTTTGGTAAACTGTTCAGCTTTGATATAATAATCTTCTGGAATTTATACAATACATATATACGTTTGTGTTTAAAGATTAGTATGAAAGCTGATCATAAAAACAAGTTGTAGTTTTGTTTTATGAATTTTTGATTATAATAAAATACATTTTCTATACATAATATGTATATCTTTTTATTCATTTAGTCATTTAGCAGACGCTCTTATCCAGAGCGACCTATTATTCAGATGAACAATCTGACTTGTCCAATGATTTTGAGTTTTTGTAGACCAAGAAGAGAAGCATTTAATGATCACACAGTGTTCCACATTATACTGTGATTCAACAGCACAGGAAAAGTGTCATACAGTTTAACACTTGTTAAACTGGTTTACCTTCTTAGCCAACTCCATAATAACCACAAAAACCAATGTGCGTGTTACAACAAAAAGTTGATCTAAACAGAAGCTTCCACTCTTGTGTGTCCGGTGTGTCATCACCCATACCACAAACCGTGTCTGGTGTGGCTGTGATGGTGAGAGAGATCCATCCCACTTCCTCTGCAGGGAAATCCCAGACAAGCAGACAGTGGGTATATAAACCTGCATGTCCGCACCTGTACTCATCAACCAACTGCTTCAAGGACAACTTGGAAGAGAACACAGCAAAGAAAACCTATTGACTACCATTTATAGAGTATAATCTCTCACAGGTAAATATCCTTTCTGTATATTTTTCAATTACTGCTACATTAATGTAGTATGTCTTTTAGAGAATGGGGTTTTGACAGTTAATCTTGAATTATTGTTGAGTTATATCCAGATTATGTGAATGGTGTTACAGAAATGAGTTAGATAACATTTTAAATTCAATGTTTATCTGTTGCAGATCTAACTTTAAACACAACATGGAGTTTCTAATGAATCAGTGTCCAACAATGGTGAGTACCGTAGCAGGCCAACCACAACCACAAAGCCACAGATGTACAAAACAAGTGAAACAAATAGTGTCATTAAAAACATCAAGTAAAAAAAAGGTTCTCCTCCAAACCTTGTTCACAGACAACATCTGAGAGTCACACCTGGAGCTCCAAGATGCCCCATGGCGTGGGCCTGGAGATCTCCCATCATCCCCTCTCCATGAGGCGGGTGGCGAACCTCATCATCGCTCTGGAGCGTCTGAGGGACCACCAGAGGACCATGAGCCCCGGGTTCAGAGATGAAGACCTGCTCAGCTTGATGCTGGAGAGCGTGGTGGAAGGTAAGCCAATCAGGATGCATCAGACTAGCGTCGAAAGAGCCATATTAGGCTTTTTCTTGTGTTAGTATATTGAACCATGAGTATTTTAAAACGTGTTGGGATTGGTCGGAAAAGTATCTTGGGATTTCCAACAGTATGCTGCGGTTTGTAGTGCCATGTCATAGGCATCTCCTCTTGGCTGTTAGTGATCGAACAAAGTCGTTTACAATAGATAACCCTTAAGCAACACCTTGACTGAATCTTTCCCAAGCAAGATGGAACCGAGAAACGCTCACAGATCACTAAACGTAGTTGCTCTTAACCCTTGTAGAAAAAATGGTGCATCATACGGAGGAGGCCGACCAGTGTGAGGAAGGCGCCAGAATAAGTGGTTTCAGAAATCTGGGTGAGGAGGAAAGCGCCCGGATAAGTGGTTTCGAAAAAGGCCAGGGGGTGGAGTGCAGTGTGGTGGACTGTGACAAGAAGCACTGGGTCCTGATGGCCATGGAGCTGCAAGCTGTGAGGCTGCAGAATGGCAATGACCACCGCAAAGGTGAGAATCTCAACCAATTATATCAATCAATCAATGTATTATTTATAGAGCACTATTAAAAACAACAGTCTTTGACCAATTTGCTGTACAAAAACATGGGATGTCATCCAGTACAGACAGGCACAAAACAAACATGAAACAAACATGAAACAAAGACAGACAATAGACATGTCCTCATCAACATCAAATCACAGTTCAATGGCATGGTCAATGCTAAATGTATGTTGAGGTTTGGTGGGTGATACATGTAAAAACTAATTTCCCCCTGGTTTTCTCCACAGTGCGTCTGAACCTGTCTACCTACAGGCCTCCCTCATCTAGTCTGGCGGGAGCCAGACCTGTGACCCTAGCCATCAAGGGCACTCAACTCTACCTGTCCTGCTCCAAAAACTTAGGAAAACCCACCCTGGGGTTGGAGGTATAAGCAACATTTTAACTGAACACAATTTAAGAGCAACATTTTATAATGGTGAGGTCGGCATTCTCATCATTGACATTGTTCGTCACAATTAAGATGAAATTCACTCAGAGGTGAATGAAAAGTGTGACTTGACATTTAGTGAAATTGACCTCTACCCTTGTTCCCTTAGGAGGTGAAGGGCGACTTAACGAGGATCCCTACGGACAGCGACAACGTGCGCTTCCTCTTTTACCGACGGGATACGGGCGTGGACAGCAGCACGCTCATGTCCGCCCTATACACCGGTTGGTATATCAGCACCGGAGTCCAGGATGGTGTGGATCGGCAGGTGGATATGTGCGAGTTGCCACCCAAGCAGCGTTGCACCAACTTTACCGTCACGAACTAAAGACAACAGTCAAGACTGTCACAGTGTTAGAAATAGAACATCGTATATTTCGTAGGGATTATGTATGTACTAAGTACAGGAAGTTTGCACGAGTGTATTGACTTTACAGTCAAAGTTCACCACAAGATGGTGCCATTTGAGCTTTGATGTTTTGGTGAGCACTCGACTTTTAATTTATCATTCTGGAACGTTTTCTGTTTGCTTCCATCATCACGGTCTTGTAATTTATTGATGCGCCATCATTACCTTAATGATGTTGCAAACCTACTAAATGAAATGTTGCTGATTGTAGAAAAACATAATTTAATTCCATCTATAATAAGGTTATATATTTTATTTATTGATTTATTTATGTATTATTTACACCTATTTATCATTGTAAGTAATTGGTCATTTGCACTGATAACGAATGTCCCTTGCTGTTGTATAACAATGCAGTTATTCTGAAATAAATAGACCATTCTAATAATCCTTAATTAAGAGTCTGGCAGTTGATATCCCGTCAAACATCACATAAAAGGGCGCTGATTTGTTACATTTACATTTAGCAGACGCTCTTATCCAGAGCAAGAATTACAGCTGCGCTGCAACGCCATTTAAGTTCACTATTGCTAATGAAATAAAAAATAGGTGGATAGATTTTGTGAAGAGACACGCTCATGGAAAGCTTCGGATAAACTCCAACAGCCGCCTTTGCACTGACCATTTCACAGCGGACAGTTTTAACATGGACCAGAGACAGACGGGGTTCACCAACACACGGCTTCTCTTGCAGCGCGGAGCCGTACCGAGCATCGCCCCTCCGGCCGTTCATCCTCCGGTCGCACCTGGACCATCTACCGCCGCCAGCAGTTCATCACTCAGTTCTGTGTGCTTGTTATAATTATACTAGATAACTTTTCCAGAGGTATCTCTGCTATGAGTTAGTGCAAACCGCTAAATTGATATTAGACTACTCGGTGTAGAATGATGGTATTTTGGTGAAATGGTAGCTAATGTGTTAGAAGTAGCCTAGTTGGAGCCCCCCCCAGTCTCAAGGTGAGAAGACTGCTGATTTTTTCACGATTTAAAAGCCTAATTTAACATACTTGTCGGTGTTATTTTTTCATTCGAATTTGGATGGGTAGTTAATAACACATTATTCTGTGATGTGGAGAACTTAAAACTCGTTTCCAGGTCCACTTTACAGGATCTTTAAGATAGCTAGAGCTATAATTGTAGACCTAAAGAAATCTCGTCTACAAATGACGAAGCCTAAAATGAACCAACCCAGAACCCGCCCTCTCCTTCGCTACACATCCAATCAAACAGCATTGATGTGTTCTGGGTTTTAAAAAAATAATTCAAACGGTCCAATGGAATACGAAGGTCTGCCTTGTCCAAAAGAAGCCAATCAAACCCGGGTGTTTTGAAAATACCACTGCGGATGATAAGTTGTAACTGGACCGGACTTATCTAAACGCACTAAAAGAACATTTGAATAATAATAATAAGGGGGTTTTATAGTAATCAGTCATGGACCAAGGGGAAACCGTTTCCAAACCCGATAGAAAAGGTATGAAATTCCGTGTACAGGTGCTGCCGCTAGCGTAGTGTAGTTGTTGACTAGCTAGACTAGCTAGCTAGCTAATAAACAGTTGGAAACTCTACAGTACTGTAGCTTATCTAGTTGCTAATTGTGCTGTGAGATGGATAGCTAGTTAGCTAGCTAGGCTAACAATAATATCCGTCTCAAAATACTGTTGACTGTACAGTGGTTTACTAGGCTAGAGCTAGCTAGATAACCAACTATGAGTTGGTGCTACTGTATCTGAAAGATTGTTGAGAGATGTATTCAACTGTAACGTTAGCACCAGTAGTTAGCTTGCCAGAGTAGCTAGTCTAATAAACAACAATAGTTGTAAAGGCAAATTCGCCATTCTAGCTCGCATGCCAGCTAACCTAACGCTATTCCCGTAGCAGATGTTGGCTGTGGGAAGAATTCAGATGGAATGGTTGCTGATAAGCTATCATATAAATCGCAAACCTGCATGCATTGGTTATGAACCGTAAATATACGTTAATGTTATGCAATATGCCTTACTGTAAAGTTTCTTCACTGCAACCTTTCTTTCCAGAGTTACGCAAGCAGAAGTTGATGGAATATTTGGCTGCAAAGGGAAAACTTAAACCCATCAATCCAAAGTAAGAAACCCAGTTACCGAAACTGAAGTTATGCTCTTAGGTCATTGGCGAAAGTCTGCTATCAATTTTGGACACACACAATTATATGACATTTTCTCAAGAGCAATCCCTGAGGGGGACACCAAAGTTACTGCTGTAACACATAGCCTACATTGTAATATGTTAAATGTATATTATTAATATTATTTAAATGTTCGTATGTTTACAGTGATTTCTTGGGGGGGGCAAATCATATTTATCGCGGAAATCCCCCCGCCTTGGGTAGAACAATCGTGGCCTACTGTGTTGTCTCATGTTAAGTACATTTTTTCCTTTCCTCAGACCCTATCTACGCGATGTTGCTCATGTGAAAAAATCGTCCACGTCTGTTGTGACGGTATATGTAAGTATAGCATCTGTTTCAGAGTTTCTCAGTTTCAGGGAGGGGTAGTATCACAATCCATTAATCTAATATGGAGACATGAAATTAAATGCAAACGTATATGCATTGTTATGCCATGCACAGTCGCAACTCTTCAAAATGGCTAATAAAATGTTGAGAATATGTTGAAGACTCAAAAGGGCTTTTGGAAAACTCCCATGTTGCACTCCCAAGAGCAGAATGCATTGTGTATTACACTGGACATAAGAACAGAAGCCAATGTAATGCCATGTGATTGTTCATAGTCCATTTTTGATTCTGCATCAACAGACGTACACAGGGAAAGAGAACCAGGGTCCAAATGCTCTGAAAGTGAAGAAGGAAGGAGGGAAGGTTCCGCCATTAAGTGGCAAGGCTGGTTCTCAAGCCACCAGCGTGCCACGTCGCAGCACCACACAGAAAGCCACAATAACAAACAACAACAATAAACAAGAGGCCAATAAAGCCACTCGCACACAGACATTCACCACAGCCTCCTTAACTGCACGAATCAATGCCCTCAAATCCATCACACAGTCAGTTGGCCCAAGGCGACCTGCAGACCAAAAGCAGGCCCCAAATGGAAAGAAAACCACTGCTGTGATCAGGCCACACACACAAGCAGCCAGCCAGCCCAGAGCGCAGTTAAATCAATCTGTAGCAGTCTTGGCTCACCCCAGCCAAGAACAACCCCTAGCAAAAGTAAAATCCAAAAAATCTCATCTAACCAGTGGAATGCAACCTAGCACTCTCCTCAGTGCATGCACACGGCCAAGCACTGCTAACAGTACGAGAATGAGCATTGGTACGGTGGCTAAGACCAAAACAGGTCTCAATCCCACAGTTATTCAGCCCAGGAACACTAATCCACAAGCTTCTGGGTCTGTTCCAAATGCATCCACCAGTACCAGGGTCCCCAGTAGAGCCCACTCAGACAGTTCCTCATCTGCCGCCATCTCCCAGGAGGCATCTGTGATGCAGAGGAAAGCACTTCCTGTCAGGGCTGTAGACCAGAGTGTTGATGGGAAGGAACGTCCGAGTCACGTTTTTCGCAGGACGGAGTCCAGATCCGTCACAGCTAGACCTCCTCAACTAGGGTGGAGACCCCCAGTTACTGCTTCTAGGACCACTCAGCGGACCACTGTGCGGCCCAACACAGCTCCAGGGAAACCTGGAGGGAGGGTGCAGCCCAACACAGCTCCAGAGAAACCTGGAGGGAGGGTGCACCCCAACCCAGCTCCAGAGAAACCTGGAGGGAGGGTGCACCCCAACCCAGCTCCAGAGAAACCTGGAGGGAGGGTGCACCCCAACCCAGCTCCAGAGAAACCTGGATGGAGGGTGCGGCCCAACACAGCTCCAGAGAAACCTGGAGGGAGGTTGCGGCCCAACACAGCTCCAGGGAGGCCTGGAGGGAGGGTGCTGGAGACTCGCTCCACCAGACCACCAATACTTCCTGTTCAGAAGACAAAAAGGGTTCTACATCTGGGAGTGAGGGTTCCAGCTGAGGCAGGAAGCACTGCCTCCAAGAAGCCTGCCCGTCCAGTGTCAACAGGGAGTAACCAATGGCAGGCGACGGCATTGAGCCGGGCGATGCAGGCGGCTGTGGCCGAGCGCGTCCAGAAAGACAGCGTCCCGTCGGCTGACAGGCAGAACGCGGGTTCTGAAACGGCCCGCTCCAAGGCCATTCCGTGCAAGAGAGACACAGCGGCTGGTGCCAGGGGGCCGGTGATGCCGCAGACCGTGCCGCGAGCTGCCAGGCCCGCCAGCCAGGGGTGGTGGCCGGGGGGCGTGAAGACGCCGGTCGGGCAGGGTAGAGCCGCGCCCCAGACGGAGGGCAAGAAGAACATGACAGCGGCTCAGGAGGACAGAATGTGAGTCAGAACATGCTTTCTTGTTAGATTTTTTTTAAATATAGATAGTTATATATAGATACACTGTATTTGGAAATATGGGTGTAAAGATATTTTACTTTTATAAAATTTATAGAATAAATTGATCATTAATACAAATTTGGTTGCATTGGTGTCAACATTAACTACCTTCTATTTCCAAAATATTTAGAATCACCCCAATAGTAAAATAGTCCCTTATCCGTAGTATTCCTACTAATATGTTTACATGGCTCATGAAAACTAATATCCCCCTAATATTCCTGTTTACATGCAGCCGTTTGTACTCCGAATACCCAGTGGTTTGTGTGCAGTGCATAGATCTGACTGTAAACAGGCAACAGAACGTGGGTCACATGTCTTGATTGGAAAATGCTACATCCGGAATATGGCCTAATTCAGAATACAATGCTGTACAAATATTAACAGAAAATGCTGTTTACTTGCCTGTTAAAATGTAGAATATTATCATATTTTGGAATTGGTGGAATATTAGCGTGCATGCAAACATACTCATCGCTCCGGCCTACTATGTTTATTAACCCTGACTACTTTGAATAACGGGGCAACATACATTTGTGATCCTACACTGCACAGCCCTTGTTATTCGACCACAATCTACCACAAACCCTCAGTTCAGTTGGATATGCTAGTTTGATCTGGTGTTTTCCTGCTTGGCTGGAACCCCTTGTGGGCGTTTCCCCCTGGTGACGGTGTTCTCTTGCAGGAGGAGGCTCCAGGAGTGGCGAGAGGCCCGGGGCATCTCCTACAAGCGCCCCCCCATGCCTGTGAAGCCCCGCACCAGACGCACCACGGGCCCACCCCAGCCCTACTGGGCCTGCATGGAGCAGGAGGAGGAGACCCAGGCCCTGGTCCACGCTGTGGACCGCTCCCTGGACGACTGCATCACACTCCTGCTGGAGGTACGGATGGCTGCTTGGCCCATGTGCCACTCTCCAGTCAAAATGTTTCTATTTTATAAGATTTTTTTAATACATTTTTATTCTTAGATTAGTTCTACTGACCCACAACATAGCTGAACTCCTATTGGATGAAGTAATGTTTGTTTGTATAATGGGCTGGTAAACAGTCACCAGACATTGCGATTATTTCTGTTGAAATGAACACATAATTTAAATATGACTTGATGAATATGAATACTGACTTTGATGTAAAAAAAATAATAAAAAAAATTCATACAGCATTTTGTTGATGCACATGACCAGTGCAGGGACTTTTTAAAGCTGCTGTAGATGGGATTCACGCAGCAGATCAGGATGGTTTATGATCCTTGAGATGTAGTGATATAGTGTGCGTCTTCTACTACATCAGGGGATGTAAGCTTTAAGCCAAAGCCTTTTATAGACCAGGCTCAACATAACTCATTGACGTGTGTGTGTGTGTGGGGGGGGGTTGATGTCTTCTGGGAAGCCAAATGATGTAATCTTTGACATAATTTCCCGTTCAGGGATCAACAATAACGTCGGGACAGTTAAACTAGCAACTCACTGGCCCGATCGGGCCACTGCAAATTATTGATTGAAAAAAGATTTGCACTGTAAAAGTTAACATCCTTCATATGTTTTGCTAAATGCATAAATAACTTAAGTTCGTAGGGCGCACAGTTGGCAAATCAAGAGTTGAGTAGTGAGTGATGAGTGGTTGTCAAATTGTAATTCTCTAATCTTGATACATTTTTTAACAACTGGCGCGAGACAATAAAGTGAAGATGGCAGCAAAGTAGAGCTACGAGCTCAAACGGAAGCAATTTTTTTATGGAACAAAGATGCAGTGTAGTCTGTCGTATGTTTACCGACAGCCTGTGTGTGTGTGTGTCCTGTGTGTGTGTCCTGTGTGTGTGTCCTGTGTGTGTGTCCTGTGTGTGTGTCCTGTGTGTGTCCTGTGTGTGTGTCCTGTGTGTATTGATGAAGAAAGTGTTTTGTCCGTCTCTTCATAAACGGAGTGACTAAGTTCAGTTAAGTTCTGGATTTTAATACGTATTTATCAATCTGCAGATTGGGAGAGAAAACCAGTCTTCTGACCATAAATGACAACACAACACCAAGCTTAGGTCTCAACCAGGTCTCTCTCCGCTCCGAAAGCCGGAGGACCATCTTTTATAGGGCACAAGAATGTAAACATAGATTGTGACAGTCAGGCAGGAATGACGTTACAACAGTCTCAGAGAAAAAGATTCACTGCTCCCAACACATAACAACTCTCACACTAGAGAGTTCATAGTTGGAGCTCTCCTTGTAGTCATGACAAGGAACATCTATTAACCTGACACATAGACACAATATACTGTTATTAATAGCAAGCTTACATGATAAACGTACTAATTAGTATCCAATGACTAGTTCTAATGATTAGTGATTAATGTAAGCACACAGGAAATCCCTTCCAAATTTCTTCCACAGTATGTCCTGTGTTTGTGTGTTCTACAGGGTTGCCCTGTCTCCCAGGTCCAGGGTGTCCTATCCCGGCTGCCAGCAGTGGCCCAGAAGTTTGCCAAGTTCTGGATCTGTCAGGCTCGCCTGATGGAGCGCGAGGGGCGCCTGGACGTCCTGCCCATGTTTGAGGAGGCCGTGAGAGTGGTGCTCGAGGTCAACCTCTCTCTCACCTCTCTGTGTCATGTCACTCCTTTTCTCTCTCATTCCTTTCCATGTGTCACTCTGCCACTCCTACGTCCCAGCCACTCCTACATCCTGCCTTCTATCTGACCTGTTAGATGTGGCCCGAGAGGCAAAATAGTTTCCCCCCACTCCCCATTCTGTGTTTCTCTTATCATCCGATCAATGCAGGCATGCGGGCGTTCATGTTTATGCCTTTTCGAAACTGAGGTGCATTTTCAGAGAGCCTCTCCTCCTCAAGAGTTCTATTGTCCTGGCGTCTCTTCCCTTTCAACAACAAAAACCTGATCAACAAACGTTTTATTGCTCAAGGTCATCAAGTTATCGCAGCTGTTATTAATTAACGGCGGTATCTGGCGGCGGCATCTGTCTGCTGCTAAATGACTAAATGTCTTTCCAGACAACACTTACAAAACAGTCGACGACAAGCGTGTAATGAGCCGTCTGGGCTTACGTGGTACCATTTCTGGGAATGTCCAGACATGTTGTCTGGGCTTACTTGGTACCATTTCTGGGAATGTCCAGACATGTTGTCTGGCTGGCGCACTGACATCCTGACCTCGCTGTGCCTTCTCTCCCCCAGCCCGTGGACGAGCTGCGCGCTGTGGTGTTCGACATCCTGAAGAAGAAGGACGACGTCCAAGGTGACTGTCCAGCCCACCTGGGCCTTCCTACAGATGGAACCCCCCAAACGTGATGCTTCAACTCTGTCCTTGGACGGACAAGTCCTGATGTCTGTGTAGAAGTCACCGTGTGGTTTGCCGGACAGGTCCTGATGTCTGTGTAGAAGTCACTGTGGGGTTTGCCGGACAGGTCCTGATGTCTGTGTAGAAGTCACTGTGGGGTTTGCCGGACAGGTCCTGATGTCTGTGTAGAAGTCACTGTGGGGTTTGCCGGACAGGTCCTGATCTCTGTGTAGAAGTCACCGTGTGGTTTGACGGAGAACCAGTAGGGAGTTGTGTGTTTTCGGGAGTGAACGTTTTCTTTTCTGTAGCAGACGCTTTAGTCCAAAGCGATACACAAATGTTGCATATGGAAATGCAGCAAAAGGTCAAGAGTCAAAAGGGCCTCATTTAGACTGTATTTCAGAGGTCAGGTACGGTCACAAAGTGTGGACGTGCCTTGTTGCCAGACCCATGCAACTCCTGATGGATCTAAAGAAGTATGACCAACGCCATCTTCCGTCAGTTTTTCTTAACCTTGTTGTGAGTGATGTCAATCTACTCATATGTCAAGTTCTGGCAACACTTTCAAATTGAAGGTGTTGCTCATAGGATTCAATCATCTGCTTTACACAGGAATTAATGTATACATTGTAGTAAGATACCTGGGAGACACTTTGTCCTGGGCTTGACTAAGAATTCTCCGCTGCAATACGAAATATGTTTCCAAACAGGAAATCCAAGACTACCTTCTTTGTGCAGAAGTCATCAGATCTGCTGCTTGGCATCACGTCGGCTTGATATATTTTTTTTTTCAATCTTTCCCAGCTCCCCCCCCTGAGAGGGATGTGGAGGACGCCGGGACCCCAGGGCAGGAACTCAGCCCCTCCAAGAGTTCTGTGGACCCCATCAGCACCCCCAAACCAGTCAGAGCCCTGATCCACGGAGACCAGGGAAGCTCCTCAGTGGTCAAGTACAAGATTACTGCCACTCCAGGGTACGTAGGGCGCTCTCCTTTGCCAGTTGGCAAAAATGGCCTAAGCCCCCCCCCCCCCCCCCCAACTGTTGTTCAAGGGTTGGGCTCTCACCACAACTATATTAGGCTGTTGTCCTGTCGAGTGACCGTGTTCTCTGCTGGTTTGTCTGCAGTGGCTTCCGCAGCCAACAGAGGGAGCCGGCGCGCGTCAACGGCCATGAGCTCCGCTTCTTCACGCCCGTGCGGCGCTCAGTGAGGATCGAGAGGTCTTCACTACGCTACCCAGCAGCCCTTCAGGACCACGACCTCTGTGTGACCTCCTACCAAGACTTGGTGGTCAAGGAGGAGAAGGAAAGAATGGGGGAGGGGGAGGAGGGTGAAGGTGATGGCAGCTCCCCTCAGATGACCCCCACCGTGTATGTCTACAGGGAGAACGACGCCCTGCGAGATCAGGTTCACATGCAGCTTGTCTATGAAGAAGACTGATAGGGGGAGGAGGGGGGGGGGGGGAGGGTTCCTCTTCTCTGTGTGAGGATTTGTGATTTGAAAACTGTATATCCGACCATCTGACCATAATCTGTCTTTGTGGCAAAATATGAATTTGTACGATTGTTTTCTTCTTCGTAAGAACATGTCATTGCAAACACCGTTTATCAACTGGATAAGGCCTGTTAAAAGAAAAGAAAAATGGTGTTATGTACATTAAATGTTGTTTTGATGTGTAATTCTAGTTGTTTCTATAGTTACTAGGCTACTATAGTTAATGCCATCCTAAATCTGTCTTGTTTAGATGGAATTGTGGCGCGGGGGTGTGCCGATTTACTATGAAGACTGGGGTCTAACTTGCTTTCGAGTAGGCCAATAACTTTCATTGAATCTAATTGGGTGTGCTCACGCCTTCGGCGAGCACAACCATTGTTCTCTCACATTATATATAATTATTATTCTCTTTGCCCCCCTAAGGATCTGTCAATATTTACGTTTACGCATTTAGCAGACGCTTTTATCCAAAGCGACTTCCAAGAGAGAGCTTTACAAAAGAGCATAGGTCACTGATCATAACGAGATAGCCCCAAACATTGCGAGCAGCCAAACCATGAAGCATACTTTGTGAAAAACCAAATAAGTGCCAAAGGGAAGAACCATAAGAGCATGCAGTTAAACAAGTTACAATTAAACAACATGAAACTCAAAAAGTGCAAGAGTGCACCTGTAGAAAAACAATCAACAGTAAAATAGTTCACAGCGACTACAATAATTTAAAACCGTTACAACTAACCAACAAGAGCAACAAGTCTCTCAATAAGAGTCATTGTGATCCTGGAGGAAACTAACATCAGGTCCAGACAAGCATTCCTAACTGCCGTTGTACTCCCGGAACAAGTGCGTCTTGAGCAACTTGAATTTGCTTGCACAGACAAGCAAATTCCTTGTTTGTGCAAACTTTCATGGTGAATAAATCCCATTCTGATTCTGATTCTGATTGAGCCTTATCTTGAAGGTGGGGAGAAAGTCAGTGTCCCTGATGGAGGTGGGGAGTTGATTCCACCATTGGGGGGCCAGAGAGGAGAAGAGCTTGTGTTGGGACCGGGTGCTCCTGAGCGGTGGGGCCACCAGATGGTTGTCAGAAGAAGACCGTAGGTGGCGGGGGGGGGGGGGGGCGGGGGGCGGGCTTCCCAGTGGAGGGAGATGAGGAGGGGGTTAACATGGGAGCGTCTGGGTAGATTGAAGACCAGACGGGCCGCCGCGTTCTGAATCCTCTGGAGAGGGCGGGTTGCGCATGCTGGGAGACCGGCGAGTTGCAGTAGTCCAACTTTTCTTTCCAATCTTTCCCAGCTCCCCCCCCTGAGAGGGGTGTGGAGGACGCTGTGACCCCGGGGCAGGGCCTCAGCCCCTCCAAGAGCCCTTTGGACCCCATCAGCACCCCCAAACCAGTCAGAGCCCTGATCCACGGAGACCAGGGAAGCTCCTCAGTGGTCAAGTACAAGATTACTGCCACTCCAGGGTACGTAGGGCGCTCTCCTTTGCCAGTTGGCAAAAATGTCCTAAGCCCCTCCCCCCCCAACTGTTGTTCAAGGGTTGGGCTCTCACCACAACTATATTAGGCTGTTGTCCTGTCGAGTGACCGTGTTCTCTGCTGGTTTGTCTGCAGTGGCTTCCGCAGCCAACAGAGGGAGCCGGCGCGCGTCAACGGCCATGAGCTCCGCTTCTTTACGTCACAACGTCAGCACACGTTAGCAATGACGCATGGATACGACGTGCATAGATGTGCTAGGCTGGATAGACTGTTGCACAGTATGTACAGTACTATCGTATCGTGCCGTGGTGTACTATTGAGGACTGAAAGTGCCAAAATGAATTAAATAAATGTGTCATTAATTAATTAAAATATTAATTAAATACATAAATGTGTTCTTAAATGTGTCATGAATTCATTAAAATATCAATATGTTTTATGTAAAATACATATATAATTATCAATAATATTATATAATTAGTCCATTAAACAGCGCCCCCAACATAGTGGCGAAAATCTGCTATCAATTTTGGGGGGGACAGTTATATGACATTTTCTAGAGAGCAATTCCTGAGGGGACACCAAAATTACTGCTGTAACATTGTATTATGTTAAATGTATATTATTAAAATGTCCTTATGTTTACAGTGATTTATTGAGGGGGACAAATCCTATTCTTCTCAGGATGGTGGGGTCGTGCCCCCCCTGATTTCCGCCTATGCCCAAACAACGTCGTTAGAATAGCTTTCAAAGGGGGTTTGGCTTGTTTCATAATAAACGGACCCATCTGCAACCGACGCAAGCAAGCACGTAGGGTGCGTTTACGATTTCCTTTACAATTTCCCCAGAAATTGTACCCTCTAATTTGGTTGTGTGGGTTGGCTTGCTAAAAGGGTGGAGCCACGGGATGCATGAAATTGTTCTGCAACAGCAAACAGTTGCGACAGACATCAGAGTACCTGGAGAAGATAACGAACAGGGCGAAGAACCATGGGTCAACAGAAGTAAGTAGCAGCCAAGTACATTTTAAAGCACACTAACAGAAAGTAGGCTAACCTTTAGGCTACTCTCCTTTTATAGTCGAGATTATAAACCATCCATGAAATGCTGTCAATTATTATGTGTCTGATTGCAGACTATCTTTTATGTGCTGATAAATTTAAAATGTACTGTCATACAAGCCATGATTGAAGCGTAGGCATAATTCAGGTATGTGTTGAAACTTGTAAATTATGCACTATAGAACATATTTTTTCTTGTGTTCCTTTATACAGAAAAGGCATTGCCTGTATAACCTATCAACTTTTCAATGCATTCGTATAGGTAAATGTTTAATCTCTATAGATTTTAAGGTAATTAATTTACGTATCGATATCGTGTGTTTTATAATTGCTCTTTCGTTTCTGCAATCATATTTCATTGCACATTTTTACGTCAAAAATACATTGATTGTTGTGAATACATTGTCATGTCGGTCTTGCAATACGAAGTCAGAGTGCTTTATTCTAAACTAATTTAAGGCAGAGCGCCGAATCTATTGGTAGGCTAATTATTTTCTCTTAACAGATGGTACATATCTTCTACTTTTTCATCCCACATGATATCGATCATATTGTATACGTTTTAAATGTCTAATGAACGTATTAGTCTATAAAAAGTAGGGTATTTTACAAGAGTACAAAAGTAAGTGCTTTGTTTTTGCAGTTCAAAGCCATTGGAAAGAGTGCCAATAGAGCTGAAGCAAATGCACCTGGAGGCCAAACAAGGGAGGTTTGCTGAGGTCAGACCAGGGAGATTTGCTGACGTCAAAGGTCCCAGCATATTTTTCAAACAAGTCCAAGTGGCCGACACTCTCAAGAAAGGTAATGAGGATGATGTATGCTTTTAAAGTGTTCCTTGAAATTCAAAAATGCTGTTGACATTCTTAAACATTCTATATGTTTTCCAGTGACCGTCCACACAAAAACGATGGGTACCTCTGTCCAGATGGCCTTCTCTTTCCTACATAAAAACAGAACGTATTTTCTCGCTGTGGAGGGCAACACTGTTAAGGTAAAAAAAATAGCCTACCACCAACATAATCCACTACATGATTATGATGATCATTTTGATAAGCTATTATGCAAATTCTTGAATGCTATATATCATTTTTCTAAATTGTTATCAAAATGTTGGTCAATGCCAGCTGTAATCTCTCACAGGAAGCTGAGAATGTGAATAATTCCCTATAAGTAAAAACAAAAAGCGTCCTTAATAGCCTACTTTACGACTGACAAACCAGTAGAACCAGAGGCAGCGTGTAGGCCTATCGTCTTCTGATCAGACTTCTTGTTGTGCTGCCTCCTAGTTGAAGGAGAAGGAAACGATCCCCCCAGAATGCTTCCTGCAGTGGAAGCCAAAGAGAGAGAAGTGGGGCATCCTGGAGTCCGTGGCTCAGCGCAACAACTTCCTGTACATTCAGGATGACAAGGTCACCATCAGCAGCACAGTGTCTACAGACCACTGCCTCTTCAGATTGTCCTCTTTAAACCGCAGACAGTCCTTTCAGGTTTAGTGCCAGACCTTTGGTGATTCTGAGATTCCTTAATTTGAATTAGGAGAAACTGTGATGACTCGTAAGTCATCACAATATTGCACACGTGGACAATCTTTTTTTTTTTAAGCACAAATCATGATTCCACAAATCCACTGTGAACCCACTGTGAATGTCTGTGAAGGGTGGGAAGACAAGGTAGGCTACACTTGCATACATATAGGCTACAGGACCGTGATGTTAGCACAGTGCAACTGACTGTTCATAGGTAGCCTTTTTTTGAAAGAAAAACAAAAAAGCAGCAACAAAAAAGCTAAATTAAAACAGTAAGTTACAGTAGACTTGATATTTTATGCCAAAATGGAGTTTACTTTCTCAATGAACAACTACTACTACAATTTGTATCCATCATGTGCACTAAGGCTTGTTACTTTCAAACTGTGGGCCAATTACATATTTTAAGAGCATTGCTTCCCTCTGGTCATGAGAAGTACTGCAGGTAAACTTGAAACTATTACTGTTTTGTACCAAGATACTGTCAACAATCAAACTCGCTAAAAAGATGTTTAAATTGGAAATTACATTTTAGTATCTGTTCCGCTGGTTAAAAAGGCCTTGTAATATAATTGTTGGCTGGGAATCTACTGTATCTGTTGGTTGGTTCACAAAAGTGCATGCATGTAGTTGGTTGTAGCTTTTGAGAATTTGCGCTTGTTTTAAACTAATGCAAGCTATCAGACATGACAGTGAAATGTAAATGCCATTAACCAAACAGATATTTCTATTATAGTGAAATGTTTTTATTATAAAAAGTTAAATGTGGCTGTGAGTGTTTCTATCAGTTTGTCTTGTCTTATTGACAGCTACAGTATAGCTATGTTCTTTATCTTACAGTTTTTTTCAACTGCTTACACACAAAATCCTTCTCACACAATTTCTGAAACCTGACACTCAAACACCAGAACCACAAATCAAATCTGCAAAATCATACGCACATTTTTGGCCTTTGACTCCGTTTTCAATTTCATAAAACACTTTTTGCAAAACACCACTCAACGTAACACACAAAATTCTAACAGGAAGCAATCTTGATTTCCTTTTTCAAACACAACCAATCAAAATGCCACACTAAATTATCAGTGCCTCAGACAAATCCTCACATCTGCAAACACTCATTGCTTTACTCAATACGAACCAATCATTGCTTTAGAATAGGCCTATACATAGCCCAATTTGAGTTGATTTACAGTGGTAGATATAATTTGAACCTTTACTGTAGAAATGATAACAGGTATCATACCTGTTATCATTTCTACAGTAAAGGTTCATACCTGAGGTATGTAACAATCTACTGTAATGTACACATGTTTCTAATGTACACATAATAGCTGTTTTAGCACAACACGCGGTATACTATACACAAACATATGTTAGCACCACCTCCAGCTGAACCTCGCCAAAACAGAACTTCTCATCATCCCGGCTAAACCCTCCATCTCCCACGATCTCTCAATCACCCTGGGATCTGCGACGGTGACCCCTTCATCCTCTGCCAGGAACCTTGGGGTTACCATGGACGACGAGCTCTCCCTCACGGCCCACATTGCTGCGGTCTCCCGGTCGTGTAGATTCACCCTCTACAACATCCGGAAGATCAGGAGATACCTGTCTGAGCACTCCACCCAGCTGCTAGTCCAAGCACTCGTCCTCTCCAAGTTGGACTATTGCAACTCGCTGCTCGCTGGTCTCCCAGCATGTGCAACCCGCCCTCTTCAGAGGATTCAGAACGCGGCGGCCCGCCTGGTCTACAATCTACCCAGACGCTCCCATGTTACCCCGCTCCTCATCTCTCTCCACTGGCTACCTATCATGGCCCGTATCAGATTCAAGACCCTGGTACTGACCTTCCGAGCAGTGAACGGGAATGCACCCGCCTACATCAAGTCTCTCCTGCAGCCTTACACCCCCACCCGTCACCTAAGGTCTTCTTCAGACAACCGCCTGGTGGTCCCACCGCTCAAGACCGCCCGGTCCCAACACAAGCTCTTCTCCTGTCTGGCCCCCCAGTGGTGGAATCAACTCCCCACCTCCATCAGAGACACTGACTGTCTCTCCACCTTCAAGAAAAGGCTCAAGACGCACTTGTTCCGGGAGTACAACGGTACTTAGGAACGGTTCGCTTGACCCGATGTTAGTTTCCTCAAGGATCACAATGACTCTTGCTTAGAGACTTGTTGCTCTTGTGGTTAGTGGTAACTGATTTAAATTTTTGTTCTCGCTGTGATATATTGTTTTATTACTGTTGCTTGCTTTTTTCCACAGGTACACTTGCACTTATAGCTGTTCATGTTGTTTAATTGTAACTACATGCTCTTATGGTTCTTCCCTTTGGCACTTACTTTGGTTGTTCACAATGTGTGCTTCATACTTTGGCTACTCGCGATGTTTTTTGGCTATCTTGTTGTTATGATCAGTGACCTATGCACTTTGTAAAGCTCTCTCTTGGAAGTCGCTTTGGATAAAAGCGTCTGCTAAATGAATAAATGTAAATGTAAATGTTAGCACCCATGCATCCATTGACCGCAGTGCACTGCATGATTGGTCACAGTCTGGTGGATTACTGTATCATACTGTGCAACAGTACAGTGACTGTAGGAAGACATTCTGACAATATTGTAGAAAATAGTATATTACTGTATGCTACAGTTTATGGCTCACACACACAGACCATTCTGTAATCACCTTTTTCAAAATTAAGTTTGGTTTCTGTCCTACTACACTCTTTCTTTCGTACTGTGTAATACTATATTCACAACCACAAATGCTTACAGTAAAAAAGTTTGGTTTGAATCTTGTTTTCGTGTTTACCATGATTTTTTCAACATCTCTGCCATTTACTTTCAATCTTGTACAGAAATGTACATAGGAGCTCATGAAAGAAGAGTTTTAGTTTTTGAATAACTGTGTATATGATATATCCAAAAATGTAATATTATGGCAAAGGTGTTTGCAAGACAAATGTTTGCTTTTGAAACGTGTTTGTGATATTTTGAATGCAGTGCTTCATTTTGCAAGAGATGCGAGGCATTTTGCATTTTGTGTGTGCAATTCTTGGATTTGTCTGTAAAGTTTTGAAAAAAAGAGGAAAAGTAAAAAAAAAAAGGTGTAAGCAGTTGAAAGAAAACTGTAAATGCGATTGGTGTGAGTCTAAGAGAAAGGGGCGGGGATTAGGTGCTGTTCATGTCAGTGGACATTGGATAGAAATTCATCTGATCATGCCCTTCATTTATGCGTGGGATTAGGGTGTGTGTGTGTGTGTGTTAACACGTCTGTGCACTCAAACGTACAGTGCATATATGCAGACATATCGGCTCTGCTGTGCACTTTCTCAGCACATAGTAACACTGGCCAAATATAGCTCAGAAGATCCCCCATCCAATAACCTTTGGTTTCACCCCTCTCAAGCAAGGAGACAGACACAGGATTTATTTTCCTCCTCACCAACCTGTCCTCGCCCTCCTCTCTACCTCACCCTCCTCTCTACCTCACCCTCCTCTCTTCTTCCTCCTCCGCACTCTCCTTCCTGCTAACTCTTCTCCCCCTAGCCTGTCTCTCCATTTCTCATTCTCATACACCTCTCCATCTCTACCTAATATATCTGTGTATTGATTCTTCCTCTTTCTCCCTTTTCCTGTGCACCCTCTGAGAGTAGTTTGGGACCTTTTCAGCATCCAGTGTTGATTGGTAGGCTTGTTGCCATGGGCAGTGGGCAGTTTAAAGGGGGCTGAATAGGAATATCCGGCATGTGAGTGAATGAGAGAGACAGAGAAATAAGCGATTCCTCGCTGGTTAATGGTATCATATTTACTTTGTTGTTCATTGTTCATTGTTCGACAATCCTCTACCGAGGAATATTTGTTGAAAGTGTGACTGAGAGATGATTTACTCTGCTCACTGAGAGTGGAATGTCCTCTTGGTTTATGGGGTGTGCACTGAGTATGAGAAGACTGTTTTCCTGGTGACCTGAATCGTTCCTTAGCTGCAGCGTAAACAAAGGGATACACTCAGTCGGGTTGGTGCTGTGTCATGTCCCTAACCCTTTCCAGTCACGGGGAGCTACGACGACAAAACCAAGTTGAATTGAGAGCACACAATGTGTGTCCCTGCATCGTACTCGGCTCTCTGCTTGTCTTCAAGCCGCGGTGTTCAGCCTGACAGTGTCAGACTCCTGTTCCTCCACACTGACAACACAGTTAGTGTTCAGCCCTGATGACAAGACAACATGCATGGATCATGGTGTGTTATGGATTTGTGTGTCTGTGTGTGCGTCACAGGTCACCTGTGAAGCCACCTTAACCCTTGTGTTATCTTCGGGTCATTCTGACCCATCAGTCATTGTGACCCACCGTCGTATTGCGACAAATTTACCTCATACAAAAACAAAGTGAAGCATTTTCTTTTAACTGTCGGGCTGTCTCAGACCCCCCACATTGGAATGGTTAAAAGAAAATTATTTTAATTTGTTTTTGTATTGGGTAAAATTGGGTAAACACAACGATGGTTCGTTATGAACCTTTGGGTCATGTGACCCGAAGGCAGCACGAGGTTTAATGCTACTCTTCTCAAACCACCCTGACTCCCCCCCCACACACGCACCCTTCCTGTCCACTCCCCTGGGCCGGGTTTCCGGTGTGACAGTGGATTATCAGCACTCTTATCTCAGCACCAGTCCGGTGTGACTTGGAACCCGCTCAAAATAATCCCTTCTGTCACTGGCAGGATGCCCAGTGTGGCATTAGATGCCCTTGAGCTGTCTTCTCTCGTTTTTTCCCCCTCTCACTCACTCTCTCACTATTTGTCACACACCACTGAGAGGTCATTGGTGGGTTGCCTGTCATGGGGTAAAGGGAGGGTGTGTGTGTGTGCCGGGGGGGGGGGGGGGGAGCATGGAAAGTGGAGGGATCCAGGGAACACGAGACCAGCTGAGAGATCTCCCCACAGGGCACCAGTGCTGGACGGCACATCCAGACACCAGGATGAGGGAGTGGTGGAGATCAGGCAGAGATCCTTGTTGCGTGGTCGATCCCTACAATGTCACACCAGGTTTGGCAGAAACACCATCTATGGTTATGTGGATGGTTATGTGAAAGAAAACACAAGACATTAACGTGCTTGGCTGTATTGAATGGATAGTTCGCAAAAGATGCATGACAGTTGTTGTGAAACTGTGTGGTAAAGACGCATGAAGTGGGTGCACATGTGCATATGGCAATCACGTGTGTGAGGGTAGCAGAGCAGAAAAAACATGTCCAATATGTAGTGGATGAATCCGAGAAAAGTGAAGCTAGAGAAAGTTCCATGCGTCTGTAAGATCTGTTCGTTCACCATCATAACAAATTTGACTGTTCTTTGCAGTCAAACCATTATCTTAGTACAACAGTTACACAGTTCAGGATTTTTATGAAGTTACCGATTTCCACTTCTCAGTAAATCATTATTCTTGAGATATATTTGCTTATTTCTTACCACATGTACGGACACGAAAACAAGGATTCACATTTTTGGAAACAATAAGTTAAATATACTGCTTGTGAACGCCTGTATTTCATCCAGTCTCTTCCATCAATTCTGAACAGAATGCCACAGCTGGTCCCCACCCTATACAAACATTTCGTCACAAGAGAATATATATAGTAATTGGGGTAAAGACGGTCTTTAACCTCCTTAGGTCATTTCAAGTTCACAACAGGTCATATCGAGTCATTTGTCTTCTCTCTTCTCGGTTCTAACATCACATGAGAAATGCATGGCATCAACCACATATCCCTTACACTATCTAGACTATAAAAGGTTCCTAGTCTGTGGAATACATTTGATCTGTGCTCCAGGTCTGTTCCGCTAGTCCCCTCACCCTGCACCCTGACAGACTGTCATCGGCTGACACATTTGTAAGCAATCGTGATAGAGACTGACAAAAAAGGTTTTTCCTCAGCAAATAATTTTTATTTCTCATTGAAAGATACTTGGTAGAATATTACAGCAGAACACATGACGGAAACAGCTGCCATTTCACGTAACACAGAACAGGAACAAGGATGTCGTTCAAACGTGTGTATGTGTATAGCATATTCATATCAGTAGAAAATAACTATTGCTCCCAAATCATATTTTTTAGATTGTGTGAATGGCAAATACTCCTGTGTGCTGAGATGGTGGGAATTCTACAGGGTCGTACAGCAGGGTAAGGAGGGCTGGGACGTTTACGGAAGTGTTTCAAGCCATGACACGTTGCATGTCGGTAAGTAAACTTCTGGATCATTTTTTTCCTTGTCCGTTGCAAATTATGAAGGAAACTAAAAATAGGCGTACAACTGATAAATACCAACATACAGCAACCAAAAAAACACAAAATAAAGATAGCACAAGGCAGCCCCCAGAGAAGGAGCAGGCATGCAAACTTCATAATACTTAAAAATATGTTTCTGTGTGGTCAGTTTTGCGTCTCTACGGCAACTGGAAAAGTGGCCTGCCAGCTCGTGATGGAAACAGGAATCGGACAAGGGTGAAGCTATTCTGTCAAATGAGGAAGCATAATGATGATGACGGTGGTGGCTGCACAGGTGTTGAGTGACACTGGATCTAAACATACAATCAAAATACATGGTCACTTGTTCTTGCAAAGAAGGAAATAAATGTTAGGAAGAAAGAAAACATAAGAGAAAAAAAAAGGTGATTTATCACCCCCAAAGGATTGCATCTTAGTTTAGTGTTTAAATAAGCCTGTTTGTTTTTTTTAGGCATATTTATGTCATAAATGTATTATAGATATATCTTAACATATTTGAATAGATTTCTTTTTGCAAAATAATTCTATCTATACTTTATATTTAGTAAGTAATATATCTTCCAGTAGATTTAGTACAGCACCCTGCTTTGTGGGGTTATCTAAAAGCACCAATATTTTTTACAATCTGACTGAGTCTCAGTCTTGAGATGGTCTGAGTTCACTGAGAACTGAATGGCACGTCCAAAGCTTGACGTTTAAGGACAGTCCTTTTTTGACTTGATCCAAGCCCATTATCACGAGTGAAGCTTTTCAGCAATAAAATCCCCAAACTAAAGCCTGGTGCAGGTCCTGGCTGTGGCAGCGCCCTCTCGAGGTAGACACTAGTCCCTGTGTGTGGCCTGTGTCCCTGCAGGTGAAACGTCTCCCTCTGTTCCCACAGGGAGTGAAAACAGGCTCAGGTCTCACTGTTGGACCCATAGATGGACCCGGATCAGCCCAGGGGGACCAGAGTATCTGACGTGTGGCGTTCCAGTTCTGACAACTGCTGGAGCAGTGATGGAGACTGAGGAGAACACAGAACCAGACAGGAGGCCAGGCTGGTGGAGGCCTGGCTGGTGGAGGCCAGGCTGGTGGAAGCCAGGCTGGTGGAGGCCAGGCTGTGGTGTTTCTTTAGAGGCTGCCCCAGGACTACTGCCTTGCCCAATAACGTGCCCTGGTGGATGGGCTGGAATTTATGATGCTTCGCAGAACAAAACTAAATACAGTGGGCATCAACACAACCATTGGAGTCACTAGTAGGCAGAATAACCCAGAGCAACATCAGGGATGTGGAGCTGCACATCTCTTAGCTTTATACACACACATTTTCACACTTTCTTATCAAAGACAAATACATGGGTCAGGTCCAAATGTATTTCTAAAGACTTTAAAATAGATAGCTCTATAAACGGGACCAGTATTCTACTGCTATTTTTAGAATATATATAAAGCATCGTTTGCTCGGTTAGATGAGTGAAATGGACAATATTTCACCAATGGGGAAATATCAGACAGCTTTTCCTGACCACTAAATAATGCAGTTTTCAATTGTTAAACTAAAATACCCTAATCTTTTTATATCACAATTCTCTTTGACAGACAGTATTTCTCAGTCGAATGTAGGCCTACTTTACTTAGGCTACTCCGTTGTTTTGTCGTAGGTTCGATTCGTCATGCACATTGTAGTCGCTCCACTCTTTAAGCTTTGCGTCACGGTTTCATCTCGATTTTGTAGCCGGCTTGATCAATCGTCGTCCACCTCTTCTCCCTCAGATTCCTCTCCTCCTCTGCGTTCGAACATTTTATCCCTGTGTCTATCTTGAATCTCCTTCATCTCCTCGGCATAGCGGGAGAAGGCGCCTCCAAACTTGCCCCATGCTTTGAAGGGAATAGTAATGGAGTTTCTGTAGCTGGGCTTTACTTCGCTCACCCTCAAGAAAACTCCGTACTTGTTAGATCCGACGTCAAAGAAGAACCGTTTAGAGTCCACCATGATGGATGTTCCCTCCGGAAGCTCGCTGTAGCCCCCAGCACCCCCGCCGCCGGCCAGCTCCTCGTCATCACCGCCGTAATCATCTATCAACTTGGCCAAGGCATCGCGGAACTCTATTAAACCTTGTGCGGGAAGGGCGATGGTTTGTCCTGACTGCATGCCACCAGGGATGCCACCTCCCCCGACTCCAAAACCAGGCCCACGGTTGACGGTTTGTCGGATCCGGAGAAACCTCCCCCGCTGGTTCTCCTTGAGATCGAGGTAGTATTTTCTGTTCTCTCTGACCAGGAACTCGCTCTTCAAGGCTCGCCTAGGCCCACTGTCATCCCCACCGGATGACTGAGCAATCTGCTCCGGGCTGCTAGGCCCAAGTTGGGCGTAGTGCTCTATGAAATCTCCAAGGTAGTCACGGAATTCCGCCGCAACCGACATGGAAAGGGTCAGTCGACTTTTCGAACCCCCGGCGCCGACCTCGGCGATTTTGATGAACCTGCCTTTTGCGTTCTGCTTTACATCCAGATAGAAGCGTTTGTTCTGAATGTCCAGCCGCTTCGATGCCAACTCCTGCGTCTCTTGCTCTCGCTGGTAGTGCTGAAATCCACTGCCTCCACCCCCTCCACTTCCACCACCACCACCACCACCACCACCACCACCACCACTGCTGCCACCGCGCTCACTCCCACTGTCCCCATCCGCCATCTTCTCCACCAGCAGCCAGCTTCTCCGTCCTGCGTATCTGTGACCCTCCTGTGCTTACTCTACTCGCGGAGCTTCCGAGCGTTGGATACTGCACTCTGATAGGCCACACCTAATGTCAATTACAACAGCAGATGGAAATGCTATCTTTTTACTGGTGTTTTTCTCTTGCCATTCAAGTTAAACATGCCCTGCTGATTCGATGCTTAGTCTCCCTTGACGCTCTCTCAATAACTTTCCCCCGTATCTGTAACTACTGCACTTGAAACAGTGTCTACATGTATTTAATACGGTACCGGGGGTTATTGGGTCGACATGTTTCGAACATTAACCACGTATAACTACCACACCTTTAATGGGAATAAACTCACCTTTATTAACACTTTCAGAAATCACAGATTACACAATTACATGGCTCTTTAATAGCATCAATCTTAATTTCTAAATACAAGTACACGTTTTAGACCCCTGAATCTTGAAATCCCGCCTACTTGTTGGTCTCGTGCGCAAAAAAAGGACAAGCCAGTTTTGAGGTGGGGGATGGGCATATATTGTAGAAGAGGACAAACGATTGGCTAGCCAAAATATTCGAAGTAACAACAGTCATTTCTATTGGTTAATGTCCACTCGCGAGGGGTCGCAATGAGCAAAGATTTGCCAAAGGGTTTATTGTTACTCTCCGTTGGGAGCCGAAATTATTTGAGATCTCATCAGTTCCACAGTCGAGTAACAGGACGCTGAAATGGTAAGATAATCTTGTGTGTTCTATAATAGCTATTTCAGTTTAAATGTTTGTGTTCTGTGCGCGAATGTCTCACATTTTCAGCTTGCTTTTGGCACCAAAAAAATGTAGCTTGCTAGATGCTACCTAGCTTGCTAAATCGGCTGGCTAACATTAGCTAACTAGCAAGTTTTGCCATAAGGCCTACTTACTATTTTAAAGAAATGTTGCTTAACAGTAATGCTCATGTTTGAGAAATGACTAAGTATGCGTTTAATATCATGGTGGGTGTGAATGGAAATGTCTTGCGCTCAGGGAACGATAACTAGCTATCTTTACCGTGTCTCAAATTTAGCGGGTAAACGGAATAGCTTGTTTGGTACACTGTTTTAAAGGCGGGCTAACTAGCTTACGGTGTTCAATTTATTTGTAAACTATGGTAACTAGTCTAGTTGAGTTCTGCCGCGACGCTCGAATATCCGACCTAACCAACAATGAGTGATACGCTAGATTTAAATTAAAAGTATGTCCAACACATGCGTTTTCTGTAGGTAAGAATCCCAACAGGACATCTTATTTAATTGATGTGCTTGTGCGGTTAACTCTGACTCAACAAAATGAACATGCATTTGTCCATAATAGAAATAGCAGGAAGGTTTTCAGAGTTCACCGATAACCAACCTAAACCCCCTGAAAACGTACTTGATTAGCTTCACTAACTAAGCCACGATGGTCAAATAGTATTGTACTTGGCTTCCAAAGCCAAGAAAATCGTCATTGTGCCAGAACTTTTTGCCTTGCGTTTCAGTGGATAATACTGTCCAAACACGCAGGTGAAGATGGTATCCTTAGTTTGGATCACACCAGTATGATTGCCATCAATTTGTTGTTTTCGAGTCCATGGCGTGATAAAATCAGCTGCTGCAGTAAGCAGTGACTGCAGATTGGCGGGAAAGGTGAACAGAAACGTTTGAATGCTTTTGTGCTTTTGAAATGACGGGTTTAAGCCAATGGAAACTAGCGCGTCTTTCTCTAATGTGCGCAACTCGGGTGTATTTGATTATTTTACCCTTGTAAATGTGATACAAGTGGGTCCATGCAATGATGAACAAGTTGGTCCAGTCCCTTGTTTACTAAATGTTTACATGCTCTACTTTCAGGCTGGAGGTAAAGCAGGTAAGGACAGTGGCAAAGCCAAGGCAAAAGCTGTCTCACGTTCCCAGAGGGCTGGACTGCAGGTGAGAATAAAGGATCAGGGGCAGACAATTATTCCACTCGAAAACCGCCCACCCCTCCCTAACCCAGTCCTGTGTTTCCCCTCCAGTTCCCAGTGGGCCGTATCCACAGGCACCTGAAGACCCGCACCACCAGCCACGGCCGTGTGGGAGCCACAGCAGCAGTGTACAGCGCTGCCATCCTCGAGTACCTCACCGCTGAGGTGAGGCTGAGCTCTGACTCTAATACATTCATACAGACCATGGTGGCACCATGCTGTTTATACATGTACACTTATGCGTGATGTTACATAATCGCAATGAATTGAAATCCAGTGAAACAAAAATGTTGATCGTGTTGCTCTGCTGGTTGCCAGGTGCTGGAGTTGGCAGGCAATGCCTCCAAAGATCTCAAGGTGAAACGTATCACACCCCGTCACTTGCAACTCGCCATCCGCGGTGACGAGGAGTTGGACTCTCTCATCAAGGCCACCATTGCAGGAGGCGGTGAGTTCACACACTATCCCTTATGACGCTTATGTGCTTACCAGTTCAGAGCTCGGGATTACATGTTAAACATCCTTGTCTTTGAGTCTTCTCAGAAGACCCCCCCCCCCCCATTTTTTTTATTTTTATATCACTCGTGTGAAACTTGATGAAATTACATTCTCGTCTTAACCGTTTACTGTTGTCTGCAGGTGTAATCCCACATATTCACAAGTCCCTGATCGGGAAGAAGGGGCAGCAGAAGACTGCGTAGTTACCACGTTCAGCAGGACCATGAAGGCTTGTTGAGTCTTGGACCAGACCAGGAGTTTTTTTCTTTTTCTTTAGTTTTTTTTTCCTTTTTTTTTTTTATTGTTATTAATATTATAGCTAACAGAGCGAATGCTAGGTTTTGTGTTATTGTAATATTTCCCCTAACTAGAGAAAAAATGTCCTAGACAGGACACCAAAAACTACTAAAAACATTTGTATGTTATTTTAGATTGTATGTCAGGGAAATCATAATTTGTCAAATTGTGATGGTGGATTTGTTTGATTGGCTGGGGAATCAGAAATGTTTTATACTGATAAAAATGGAATTGTTAAACCATTTTTTTTATAAAAATCTGAAGTGTTTGTGGTCTTTTTCATGCATAATCTCCACTTTCTGGTGACACAATGTGAGTTCCTTTTCCAGATCTTATGGATAGAGATATATACTGTCTTACAAGTCAGTACTACTACTCAGGACAGCCTAATAAACTGCTTTTGTGTGCTATTAGTATTTTTGTCAAGAGTAATTAAATCCCCCACATGAAGCAGGCGCTGTGGTATTGTTCTGATAAAGGAAGACTCGGTAACATTACATGTGCAAGTTTATGCCCCTCCAGCACCACATGGAGAGTTCTGCTAAGGACAACTGCCATCAATGAGCTTTCAAGGGAGAGAAGAGAATGGAGCATGATGCAAAATGGTGCAGGCAATATGTGGTTTGTGTCTTCATAGACAACTCATTTTTGGCCATATGTATTTTGAGTAGATACATTTCATGAGATTAAAGTATTGTAACTTTTGTTTGGATATCAAGTTTCATTTTTAGTTACATGGAGATGGTGTCTGGCTACATAATTGATACTTCACCAGCAGGGGGCACTTGTATTATGCGTTTGGGAAGTGCAACCTGTTCTACCGAAAGGGTCCTTTGGTGAAATGTATTTGGAGACTGACAATTCTGTTAAGAATCATGGGAGACTGAGTTAGCAATTTCTTTTTATTCAGCTGATAAAGCAATTTTGAGATCAGCAAGCACAAAATACACATCCAGATATGGCATACTATGTAGTAACAATGCACATACCAAGGTTGAAACAATCCAAATCCAATGTGAGAAAATGCCACACCACTCCAACAACTGCATCACCCACAATAACTTAAAAAAGTTAATATTTTACTGCAGGTAGAAGCTGCTGACCATAAGTAATGTGTATTACAACATTCTCAGCTGTTTAATTGATTTATATTTGATTGCATAGCTTCCCATCAAGAGTACACTCATATCTTGCTTTATAGACATCCAAAAGTGTCCTCAGTCTCTCGCATATTCATCTTGAGATTTACATTTAGTCATTTAGCAGACGCTTATATCCAGAGCGACTTACAGTAAGTACAGGGACATTCCCCCGAGGCAAGTAGGGTGAAGTGCCTTGCCCACAACGTCATTTGGCACGGCCGGGAATCAAACTGGCAACCTTAAGATTACTAGCCATATTCCCTAACCGCTCAGCCACCTGGAACCCAGAGATAAGGTGGGTTTCCAGTCTCAGGTCTCTTTGAAAACATTAGCAGCTTACACCAGACTTGGGGTGTGTTTCCACTCTAAAACAATGAGAACATTGCAAAACGATACTTTTCCACCAATTTCCACACACTGATGAAACATTACCAGTCACAGTTTTATGATGGATTTACACTGCTGTGTATACAAACCAGTAAATCATAAAGCATTATGACTTGTCAGCTGTCAAACTGGAACTGGCTGATGGTTCTGTTCCTGCTCTTTTACCGGTCTTGGCTGATCTGGTGGTTTAAATTGGACTTACATTTTCACATTGTTGGTTGTAAAGTGAATAAGATAAATTACATATAAATAGAATCTAACAGAGGGGATCACAGTAAGCAAACATTACATGTTTTCAGTGGTGAAAAAGCCGCCAGGGGAGGCTTGGAAAAAAGCACTCCCAAATATGTTTCATTTGTGCTGACCTGTGAGGAGTTCAGTGGGAACAAGAGAATGTGCCATGGAGACATGGCAAGGTTCTGGCTGGCCGAACAACCCGTCCTTAAAATCCTGTACGTGGGTGCTGTCGTGTGCAGGGCCCAACAGCGTTACAGACTTTGATCCAGCCCTGGGTGGACAATGGGATACTTGTGTTGGTTTAACTTGTGAGGATGAAACACAGATGCACAAAGTATGTGTTGTTAGAAACAATACTATACATTTGAGCATTGTGGTGCTCATAATCCAATTATTAGTAACTTGCTCTGGTTAATAGCATTAGAAAGATATGCTCATTCAAATGCCAATGTTTATTTTTTAGAATACCTTAAATACCAGTTTGTTTAACTTCTTTCCCCAGACACTGGAAGCCCAATCAGTCACCCTGCATTTCCCCCTGGATAGTGACAAACACTCCATCACATGTTGCAGCTGTACACAAACAGATACACGTTTTTGCTATCTAATGGATTAAATAACAAAGGTAAAATGATATAACATTTCAGCACGTTAGCAAGTGCTCATGACAAGATGAGAAATTATTTCTTTCGACACCTTTGTTTCCCCGGGTGGGGAGTGCACCGTTACTGGATGTACTGCAATACCAGGTCGATGCGTGGAGTGGACGGAGCAAGCCCCTATTCCATCTCCCTGTTCCAAAAATCAATTTAATATATAGTCCCCGGGTAGGGGACGTATCAGATATTAAACTGATAAGAACAGATTTTTCTTTTGAAAGAATTTATTTATCATTTGCAGCCAGACAGAGCGTTAAAAACACATTTCAAGTATAAATTTCAATTTGCAATTTGCATGTCTTAAAAACACTTTAAAAAGGCATAAAATTGGATAAAAAACACATGTGCTCGATCAAATTTAAAAGTATGCATGTTAAAAGACAATACTTAAAACAAAACAATACTTTAAAACACAGTGTAATAAAAGCCATTAAAAGTGTTACATCAATACAGGGTTAAGACATGTTAAGAAATGTGTGTAAAAGTTTTAAAAGTCTCTGTTGTGCAAAGAAGGGGGAGCTTGGAGTCCATGAACGGGGCCGATTCCTCCCGCTCCACCGAACCGGTCACCGCTCCGGTCTTCCTCTGGGGCCCAGCGGAGATCCTCGACCACGGCAGCCATTCCGGCGCAGTCAGGCCGCGGCCGCCCGGACCACTTCACGTGGGTGGGGGCCCCTTCCGAATGGCGCGTGGGACGTACCACCCTAGGGTCCCTGTAGCCAGCATCGCCACTGCCTGGGTGGCCGTCTCCACGCGCTTCCCCACCAGCAGGTTTCTGGAGGTCCACAGTGCCTCTTTGTAGCATGTCAGGGTGAGCCAGAGCTGGCGGAATTGTCCCGATGGTATGGGTCTCTGGCTCACCCCGTAGAGCACCAGCTGTGCTGTTAGGACCTCCCCTGCTGGCAGGCTCGGGGTTATCAGGGCCCCCTGATAAGAACAGATACTACACTTGATCTTAGCCAAAAGGCCGAGAAGCGATACTGTTCTGCTGAAAACTGGATGGTGTCGTTCTCGTCCATGTCAAACCAGCTCACAGTTGGAACAGTATTTGATTAAAAAAAACAAATTTCACAAAATAAAAAGCATTACATTTAAACACGAGTATCATTGATAATGGCGTATGCAAATGTTTCAAACTAACAATTTAGTAGCCTACGTTAGTTTCCAACTAGTAGGATCAACTTCCTGGTCACATGACAACCCCCTTCCAATGGAAAATAAAATAAACGAAAACATTAGTACGTCGTCTTATCACGTATATTAAAAAACACACCATATGAATAACAAAAACGTCAAAGTGTTAAGTTTCTTCACATTCTGAAATAGCAATTAGGCCACATTTGTAAAAGTCAACAAAGTCCAATGAACCTACAATTACATCGCCTAAAGAGCAAAATATGCATCAATGTCGTCATCTAGTGGTACAACTTTTCTCCGTCTGCATGAAATTGACCTCTGGTCTCTAACATCTTAAACTGCCCGTGCAGGCCTAAGCGCTAGCAGGAGTAGCGCATAGCAATGGAAATGACCTGTGCTTTCACAATAACCACACTTCATGGCATGTACTGTGGACTACTAACAATCATAAGAACCTGGGCTGGTTCAACTCGTAATTCGTTCTCGCATCTTGGCTAGGTCACAACTACACAGGCTAGCAAACTAGTGTTGGCCTGCTGAAATTCCAACATGTTAAGCCCTAGCCCAGTGTGGTCTTCAACCCTCTTAGTTCTCACGCCCCACTGTCCTGCATGTTTCCCTGGTCCAACACACCTGATCAAATTTACTGATCGACTCGTTACCAGGTTTCTGCTCAGCTAGATAACAACTTATTAATTTGAATTAGAGCTAGGTGTTTTGGAGCAGAGAAACGTCTAAAACATGCAGGGCCTGAGGACCAGGGTTGAGAGCCACTGCCCTAAACACGACCTAATGCGACGAACAAACTTTTTGAAAAGTAAATGCAAATGTAACCAAACAGTCGTTTTACACAGTATTCAAATTAAATCGTAGGCTACTCACCAGTGTTTAAAACTTTCGAAAACAAACTTGCCAAAGTCGTTCTTACGAAATACCAGTTACAGTACTGTAACAAGCCTAGAGCTATCTACAAGCCAACTTTTGTTCAGTATCCATCGCTTCGCCTTCGCATCTGATGGAGGCGATCCTTCGAAACTTTTGTCTCCACAATATAATTATGTTACAAGGTGCTGCCACATATGCTACAAAATACAATCTTGTCCTTGTGGAAGCTTCATTCAACTTGAAGACGGCACCATTGTGAACGAAGGATAAACTCGAGAAGCTGGTGCAAAAAGGATCCATATCGACCGTGCAAACTTGCCAACGTTCCAGACCTCGTTATGGGTCAAGACCATTTCTTCCGTTAACTTGTTAAAGGAGATTTGCTGCAGCAACTAAATAAAGTAACTCTCCAATATGTATACACCTTATATTCCATGTATACCAAATTTCTACCGCTTACTATGAAATAAAAAGCTCTCATTCAAACCGCGTAGTCAAGTGCAGAGCGTCAAACTGGAAGTGTTCCCTTGGCCTCAGACTGGGGCACTTCGGTATGCAAATCACAACACTTCTCGAGTGGGGGAGGGAGGGTTGCACACGTCACTTGGACATAGACAGCTGAACATGACCCCTTCATAAAAAAAAAGCTTTTTATGTAATAGTATTGAGGAGTCTCTATGCCATGTTGCTATAATTTTTGCACTCATCCAGTTTAGCGTAAGATGGGCTATATGAAATCAAAACCTGGCTGGTTTTGTCTGTGTGTGTGTGCGTTTTATCACCCATGGAAATGTGAATGAAAAACAGGGACGGCTTTGTTTGCCTGTCATAACCTCTCAACTACCCTGCTGGGTGTTGTTTAAATCAGCTTCAAATGTTGACAATTGTATAGGCCTGTGAGTTGTGATATTTCGTTCAGGCATTAATGTTATTGGGTTAGCTTTTTTGTGATTAAACGTACTAAAGTCAGACTTGAAGTTGGTATTTTTTCTTAAATTAACCTTTTTGTGTAACCTTACCCATAGTTACGCATGGGGTTTATTCTGAACATTAAAGCTCTATGTAACTCTAAAGTTATGAGTGCTATGTATCTACAGTATATAATCCCATGACAGTTTTCACTTCCACATTCCAGTTTAAACACATTTTCAAACTGTTCAACTTTATTACCCAAAGGATGTGTAGACCTTCAAAGCAAATATGGTGTGATGAGTTCATCCCAGCTCAGAGTCCATTCACTCAGCTATCCAAAGGGACAACATGAAAGATATGGCTGCCTTGCATCTTCAAAGGTAAGGAATCATTTGTTTTTCTCATGTCTGTCTCTTACTGTACATCTCTCCCTTTCTCATCTCTCTCTTGCCCTCCTCCTCTCTCTCTGCCTCCCTCCCTCCCTCTCTCTCTCTCTCTCTCTCTCTCTCTCTCTCTCTCTCTCTCTCTCTCTCTCTCTCTCTCTCTCTCTCTCTCTCTCTCTCTCTCTCTCTATCTCCCCCCTTTCCTCTCTCCCTGTCTATCCCCCCTCTCTGCCTGTCTTTCTTACTTCCTAACTAAGATCATCTCGCTGTCAAGTAAGTTCTTTAAGTTAATAACTTAAGCCCTACTGCTAAAAAAATAATGGCTAGGATGGAGATCAAGCAGATCCCAGTTTTATTAAAAGCATACAAATAAGTAAAACTGTATATTTTACAATGTAAGTATCAAATCAAAATGTACACTATCTGTAGATCTGCCATTCCCTTCGTCTTCTAGATTCTGAAGATCAAGTTACCATAGTGTTTGGCCGTGTGTTTTATGTCTGAGGCCAGCTGTGAGTCTGTTTCTTGCATTAAGAGTGCCACCATGGATAATCAGTCCACAAACCATTTAAGAATTAGGAGAGCAAGAGAAGATCAAATTTTACAGATCAAAATATAGAAAAGTGATAGTACTCATCTTTATTGCCTTAAACTGTGTTTAGAGTATGTATGAGGGGGAAATATATGCCGATGGTAGCACAATGTGACTGTACAGGGATATTGCCCATACGCAGGCATGCACACTGTGGCCACATACTCCTACACAGCCACACAGTGGACTGGATGGAGGGGTAGAGGAGAGGAGATGGATGAATCGATCAGTGTTTGTTGTCTGCGCCAGGATACAGCACTTTACCTCTCAATACCTTCATTCCACAAGTGAATCTCAATACCTTCATTCCACAAGTGAAAGCAATTCTTTCAGATGCTAAGGCAGTCCAACTGGTCACAATTGCCACGATTTAAAACGACAGCACTGCTCTGACGCACATTACAAGGTCAGATGATTTGAAGATGGAACAAAGGAAACATTGTCAAAGAGTTTGAACTAAAAAGCCTGTTTATTAAGTCCAGATTTCCATTTATCAACTTTGAGACCCATATAGCTTCACAGTGAATTAGCAACCAGATGAGCAACCACATGGGCAACCACATGGGCACCCAAATCTCACTTTGTAATCAAGACAAGGTTTGCCTTTCTGATCCTGATTGCGGCAGACGAAGCCATCGGTTGGATTGTAGCTGGAGAATAACGCATAGGATCAATACAGTACAGTCCATGACATGACATCCCCAGACAGCATTTGAGAACGATTGTTAGTAAAAACCTTGGTTAAATGAGAATCTTTGATCTCCATTCTGTAACATTATGATAAGGAAACTTCTGGCCAGAGCGCTTTCTTTTTTCTCAAAGAAATCCAAAATACAGGAATAAATCAACCAAATGTAATGAGTCTTCCAGAATAAAAAGATAAACTTGGCACTTAAGGAATACATTTTAAAGTGTAATAAGGAACGGTTGTACATACTAGAGGAATATCTGCCCCCAGGCAGGGGTGTTGGTTCCCACGACGACGCTCTCTATGTAGAGGGGTTGAGCACAGATGACTCCAGGGTTCTCTTGACGGAGGATACTAAGGGTTTCCCAGTCCCCTGTCCCACTAGGGTCGTCACGATCAAACCACTTGGTCCAGCACACTGGTGAAGACCAACATAGTTGATGAAAACATTTGGAAAACAACCCAAATAATCGTCTTGTCTGAACAGACCCCAAACCCAATCCTGTGTTCATTTTCTAGCGGAAATGCAAGACGGTTACCTCCTGATGATGCACAAAATGGTGGGTGACAGCTGAACCGGACACGGTAGTCGAAACAGCGTGGTTTGTGCGGAAGCTGGTCTGCATTTTTACAGACAAAGCCTGTTATTGTGTCCATTCTGAACAAATCAAAACCACAGAAGGCATACATTAGAGGGAGTGACTACAATAATATCTAGGTGTAATGACCAAAGTAAATCCAAAGCTTAGACTCTAACCCAGCTAGCTAGGATACAGTGCCATCTTCACCAGCTCAGGACTATGGTTTAATGTGATGGTGAGAAAAAAAGTATGAAATCTAAACACATGTATCTCATTCGCTAGGCAAATTAAAACCTGCTAGACTCACGTCGCAATAATATTCCCAGTAGGGAGACTCCCTCCACTGGTAGTGGTGACCTCTATCTGTACAGGGTTGTGACAGATCTTTCCAGGGTTCTCTGAGCGGAGCTTCACGAGGGTCTCATAGTCTCCAGACCCAGTGGGGTTGTCCCTGTCAAACCACTCTGTCCAGCACTCTGCGTTTCCACATTTACATTTAGTCATTTAGCAGACGCTCTTATCCAGAGCGACTTACAGTAAGTACAGGGACATTCCCCCGAGGCAAGTAGGGTGAAGTGCCTTGCCCAAGGACACAACGTCAGTTGGCATGACCGGGAATCGAACTGGCAACCTTCGGATTACTAGCCCGACTCACTCACCGCTCAGCCAACTGACTCCCTTGTTTCCACACAGAAAAGATGGGAGGATCGAAGAGAATGAGTTTCCTAGTATTCAACACCATGGCATTTCCACAGCGGTTATGAAAAGAAACAAGACGTACTCACTGATGTTTGTAAAATCAGGCAAGGGAACTGCCGAGCAAAAGAAAAGCCAATTAAAGTTGATGTACCAGACACACGTTAACATTATCAGTGTACCATGTAAGTGTGCTGAAGTAAGTGTTACTTGGTTTTATGGGTTCGATAGGATGGTCTTGAGGTTCTGGATGGTCTGGATGATGTGGCTGGCATGGATGGGGTGGATGTTTTGCATGGGGTGGATGGTCTGGATGATGTGGATGGTGTGGATGGTCTGGATGGTGTGGATGGTGGGGATGGGGTGGATGGTGTGGATGGTGTGGATGGGGTGGATGGGGTGGATGGTGTGGATGGGGTGGATGGTGTGGATGGGGTGGATGTTGTGGATGGGGTGGATGGTGTGGATGGGGTGGATGGTGTGGATGGGGTGGATGGTGTGGATGGTCCGGACGGTCTGAACGGTCTGGATCGTCTGGATCGTCTGGAACGTCGGAATCCGTTAAGATCCGAAAAAAATAATAATAATCTTTACCTCACCATCAATCTTGCTAAAACATATGTTGTATATAGAGGGTATGATATGAGAGGATGGAGAATCTTACTTACGCTTAAGGTCTTTAGGGGTCACTGATAACAAAATGCAGAAAAAGCATAACATTACGGGATGTGCATCAGTCATGACTGGATTGTGATTATCTGGAGTTTCTTCTCGTTACATGTTTTTAGTGTATTCAAACAACTGATAATGCTAACATTCATGATTATTCCCAAAAAAAAGACTCACCAGAGCTCACAAGCAGTCCTGAGACCAAAGCAAAGACCAGCTGAAAGAGAAATAACAAAACCTGTAGCTCGTGCACAAGTCAACTATTTGGTTCAGGGTTATCAAAGGGTTAAAAAAACAATGACATCATACTGTACCATATGGATCATGTTGGCCAGCAGCAAGATTTAGCTGCACCTCTTAATTGAGTTGAAAAACTCTGAAAGAAACTCTGAAAGAAAATAATTTCCACACATGCCATTAAACTAATTATTATCACAATATCAAGATCATTTACATGATTTAAAAGCATTTTGGACACGTTCAAGCTGTTACAAATATGGTCAAAACCGCTCACCAAACAAGGGGAAGAGAGCCTGCTGTTCTATCTGTGTTTGAATTGTCAGTAGATGCCCTTTTATATTGCACCTGTGAATGTCATGGTGTGGAATGGAGAGGGTCACAAGCTTCTGATTACTCAAACATTACTAGAGCACAGGGGAGTTTTTAGTCCATTTCAACTTGTGGGACCAAGCTGGGGCCAGTTGTACTGTTAGAGGGGCCAGTTACATTATTGTTGGAATATAGTTTTCTTGACTGCATTGCAGGCATTAACATGGAAAAGATAATAATGTTAACAATGATTCAGAATCGACATTTATAGGAACCACACGGGGGTCCAAGCTTGTTGTGACAGGGGCACTGGCCCCCCCTTCACCCCCCGTGGTTACTCTGTGATGTGGCTCGTAAAAACAGTCAGTTCCTTGAGTGACGACCAAAATACCCTAGAACTACACACTTGTGACAGACTGATATGCTTTGAATTGGAAATGTGCTACATTTGCTTTAATTACAGTGTAAATGTTCTAGGCCCAGCTATTGAGGGGTAAAAGGGTAAGATCTGGCATGGTGGTTGGAAACTGTTAGGATAATTTCTTTATTAAGTAATGCACACCGTCATCGGATTCAAAGAAAGTACAATGGTTTAATGCTTGCCAGCAAGGAGACAAAATCTGATCGTAATACAAAGTTTGTCTGGTTCCCAAGTCGTCATGTAAGACCATTTCAACATATTGGTGAGAAGCTTCCTCCCCTGCATATCAGCTGTCAAGGTGATCGATCCCAGAGGTAGAGTGCGCGTGCACGTGGAAACTTACAAAGTTCTCCGACCCTAGGCTTGACCACATGATTCACTCAACACAGATAAGGTTAACACATTTTTTGCCCCTGTAGTATGATAATGGTCAGCCTAGGTCAGTTTGTTTACGTCAGCCTAGTGTCATCTATAGGTCATATGAGGAGAGGGCTCTCTACTGACAAGGAATGCTAAACACCAGTATTTTCAGAATATAATGTTACATCCTAAATTTCTCAGACAGAAACGAATTGAGGAAAACAACTTGTTGCTTCATAACAAAGTCAAGGCCACTAAAGGTTACCCTGACCATGTTCCACTTCGACCTGCACGATGTGTTCCAACTGCATGCACCCTCTAATACTAATGTTACTGCTGGAAATGACTAGTTAAATATAGGACAGAACACACACTGGGTTAATCTAACCCAGCAAGATGGGTTAATCATTTAACACAGCAAATTGTGTTGATCCTTCAAGCCAAATATTGGTTAATGTTGACCAGGAGAAATGCTGGGTAATGTGACCTCATAGGCCTAAATGGGTTATAAAACATGGGTAAATGGCCTAAATGGGTCCCTTGTTTTTACCTACCATTGCACCTGCACCATCAGTACATACACCAACACAGTTATCCCAGGAAAGTTGCATCTTTTTTAGTCTGGTGTCCAGCTAGTTGAAAATGTCACTGCCGGTACAAGTCCCCTCCAGCACTGAGCAGAACAACATTTCCTTGTGCAGTTTTCCATCAAATGTGTATCTGATGAATGCCAGCAACTGTGCAGAATTTATGGAGAGGAGTATCCAGCCATTGCGCTAGGTACTTTTGGGGAAGGGAATTCCGGTTTATACCATGTTTCCACTACTCACTAGAATGGTCATAACCTTTAATCAAAACATGATATTTGTAATCTGTCTTCTGTTCTACATTGCCCACAGATGTGTGTATATTTCATATTCTCAAAGGTTTCCTCTATCTTGTAATTAAAGTGGTTGAAAATTAAGTTGTCTGATGAAGTATGACGGACGGATAAGATTTTTGTAAAAAATGGAAAAGGGTTAAGGAAAGATTTTCAAGATTATTACTTAACTGCTATTCCTGTGGCTGCCAGTAAATGTCACTGTTGAGTAAATCTTTTGAGTGTTTCGTAAAGCCTCAGCTTCGAATTTTAATAGTTCTGATGTATGGAATTACCCGTGCCAAAAGGCACCTCACCTTCTGAAATCACCACTCGTTATATATGGAGGGGGAGGGGGCCAGTGCCCCTGTGAGAACAAGCTTGGACCCCCTAGTGGTCCCTATAAATGTCGATTCTGAGTCATTGTTAACATTATTATCTTTTCCATGTTAATGCCTGCAATGCAGTCAAGAAAACTATATTCCAACAATAATGTAACTGGCCCCTCTAACAGTACAACTGGCCCCAGCTTGGTCCCACAAGTTGAAATGGACTAAAAGCTCCCCTGTGCTCTAGTAATGTTTGAGTAATCAGAAGCTTGTGACCCTCTCCATTCCACACCATGACATTCACAGGTGCAATATAAAAGGGCATCAACTGACACTTCTTCTTCACAAAATCTAAATCTTGCTGCTGGCCAACATGATCCATTTGGTACAGTATGATGTCATTGGTTTTTTTAACCCTTTGATAACCCTGAACCAAATAGTTGACTTGTGCATGAGCTACAGGTTTTGTTATTTCTCTTTCAGCTGGTCTTTGCTTTGGTCTCAGGACTGCTTGTAAGCTCTGGTGAGTCTTTTTTATTGGAATAATCATGAATGTTAGCATTATCAGTTGTTTGATTTACACTAAAAGCATGTAACGAGAAGAAACTCCAGATAATCACAATCGAGTCATGACGGATACACATCCCGTAATGTTATGCTTTTTTCTGCATTTTGTTATCAGTAACCCCTGAAGACCTTGAAAGTAAGTAAGATTCTTCATCCTCTCACATCATACCCTATACAACATATGTTTGTTTTAGCAAGATTGATGGTGAGGTAAAGAAATGTTTTTTTTCTTAACAGGAGCAGTCAATCCTGTCGACCCCTTAAAACCAAGTAACACTTACTTCAGCACACTTACATGGTACACTGATAATGTTAACGTGTGTCTGGTACATCAACTTTAATTGTCTTTTCTTTTGCTTGGCAGTTCCCTTGCCTGATCTTACGAACATCAGTGAGTACGTCTTGTTTCTTTTCATATCCGCTGTGGAAATGCCATGGTGTTGAATACTAGGAAACTCATTCTCTTCGATCCTCCCATCTTTTCTGTGTGGAAACGCAGAGTGCTGGACAGAGTGGTTTGACAGGGACGACCCCTCTGGGTATGGAGACTTTGAGACCCTTGCACAGCTCCGCTCAGAGAACCCTGGAAAGATCTGTCCCAACCCTGGACAGATAGAGGTCACCACTACCAGTGGAGGGAGTCTCCCTACTGGGAATATTATTGCGATGTGAGTCTAGCAGGTTTTCATTTGCCTAGCAAATGAGATACATGTGTTTAGATTTCATAATTGTTTTCTCACCATCACATTAAACCATAGTCCTGAGCTGGTGAAGATGGTACTGTATCCTAGCTAGCTGGGTTAGAGTCTAAGCTTTGGATTTACTTTGGTCATTTCACCTTGATGTTATTGTAGTCACTCCCTCTAATGTATGCCTTCTGTGGTTTTGATTTGTTCAGAATGGACACAATCACAGGCTTTGTCTGTAAAAATGCAGACCAGCTTCCGTACAAACCACGCTGTTTCGACTACCGTGTCCGGTTCAGCTGTCACCCACCATTTTGTGCCTCATCAGGAGGTAACCGTCTTGCATTTCCACTAGAAAATGAACACAGGATTGGGTTTGGGGTCTGTTCAGACGAGACGATTATTTGGGTTGTTTTCCAAATGTTTTCATCAACTGTGTTGCTCTTCACCAGTGTGCTGGACCAAGTGGTTTGATCGTGACGACCCTAGTGGGACAGGGGACTGGGAAACCCTTAGTAACCTCCGTCAAGAGAACCCTGGAGTCATCTGTGCTCAACCCCTCTACATAGAGAGCGTCGTCGTGGGAACCAACGCCCCTGCCTGGGGGCAGAATTTCCTCTAGTATGTACAACCGTTCCTTATTACACTTTAAAATATTCCTTAGGTCAGAAGTTTAGCTTTTTATTTCATCACCTTTAACTCATTACATTTGGTTGATTTATTCCTGTATTTTGGATTTCTTTGAGAAAAAAGAAAGCGCTCAGGCTTATCATAATGTTACAGAATGGAGATCAAAGATTCTCATTTAACCAAGGTTTTTACTAACAATCGTTCTCAAATGCTGTCTGAGGATGTCATGTCATGGACTGTACTGTACTGATCCTTTGCGTTATTTTCCAGCAACAATCCAACCCAGGGCTTCGTCTGCCGCAATCAGGATCAGAAAGGCAAACCTTGTCTTGATTACCAAGTGAGATTTGGGTGCCCATGTGGTTGCTAATTCACTGTGAAGCTATATGGGTCTCAAAGTTGATCAATGGAAATCTGGGTTTAATAAACGGGCTTTTTAGTTCAAACTCTTTGACCATGTTTCCGTTATTCCATCTTCAAATCATCTGACCTTGTAATGTGCATCAGAGCAGTGCTGTGGTTTTATATTGTGGCAATTGTGACCAGTTGGACTGCCTTATCATCTGAAAGAATTGCTTTCACTTGTGGAATGAAGGTATTGAGAGGTAAAGTGCTGTATCCTGGCGCAGACAACAAACACTGATCGATTCATCCATCTCCTCTCCTCTACCCCTCCATCCAGTCCACTGTGTGGCTGTGTAGGAGTCTGTGGCCACAGTGTGCATGTCTGCGTATGGGCAATATCCCTGTACAGTCACATTGTGCTACCATCGGCATATATTTCCCCCTCATACATACTCTAAACACAGTTTAAGGCAATAAAGATGAGTATGATCACTTTTCTATATTTTGATCTGTAAAATTTGATCTTCTCTTGCTCTCCTAATTCTTAAATGGTTTGTGGACTGATTATCCATGGTGGCACTCTTAATGCAAGAAACAGACTCACAGCTGGTCTCAGACATAAAACACACGGCCAAACACTATGGTAACTTGATCTTCAGAGTCTAGAAGACAAAGGGAATGGCAGATCTACAGATAGGGTACATTTTGATTAAGATACTTACATTGTAAAATATACAGTTTTACAGTAGTTGTATATCCTTTAATAAAACTGGGACCTACTTGTTCTCCATCATAGCCATTGTTTTTCAGCAGTAGGGCTTAAGTTATTCACTTAGAGAACTTACATAACAGAGAGATGATCTTCTTAGTTAGGAAGTAGAGAGAAGACAGGGAGAGGGAAAGACAGGCAAAGAGGGGTAGATAGACAGGGAGAGAGGAAAGGAGGGGATATAGAGAGAGAAAGAGAGAGGGAAGGCGGAGAGAGAGGAGGACGGCAAAAGAGAGATGAGAAAAGGAGAGATGTACAGTAAGTAAGTAAACATTAAGGGGTGTCTGTGGCTGAGCTGTAAGGTGGTGTTCCTGTTGTCAGGGTTTGAGTCACACATACTGCATGTTTTTAGTGAATGTGGAGATGGTATTCCGCAGAACAAAAGGTCTGAATAAAATGGTGGCTGAGATGTGGTTACTCTGCGATGTGGCTTGAGTGACGACCAAAATACTATAGAACTACAGACTTGTGACAGAAAGACTGATATGATTTGAATTAGAAATGTGCTACATTGCTATGGCAATGTAGTGAGCTTTGCTTTAATTACTGTGTAAATGTTCTAGGCCCAGCTATTGAGGGGTTAAAGGGTAAGATCTGGCATGGTGGTTGGAAACGGATTGAGCAAACAACTGTTGGCTTCATAACAAAGTCAAGGCCACTAAAGATTGCCCTGACCATGTTCCCTGTTGCCTTGACCAAAACCTGGCTTTCCATTGGCGTAGCTGGTAAGTAGTTGCGCTTGCGAGTCAGAGGTCCAGGGATCGAGTACTACCCAGAGGATGTGAAGACTTTCCAACCAAATATGGTGTGATGAGTTCATCCCAGCTCTGAGTCCGTCTGCTCAGATATCCACAGGGACAACATGAAATAAATGGCTGCCTTGCATCTTCAAAGGTAGGGAATCTTTTGTTTTTCTCATGTCAGCCTTTACTGTATGTCTTTCTCTCATCTCTCTCTCTCTCTCTCTCTCTCTCTCTCTCTCTCTCTCTCTCTCTCTCTCTCTCTCTCTCTCTCTCTCTCTCTCATTTTCATGCTGTTGCTCTACAGAGAAATCCTTCTCATTGAAGAGTTGCTTATAGGAGGGATAAATAGACGAAGGGAGGAAGGAGGGAGAGAAGATAGTGAGGAAAGAAGGAGGAGACAGAGAGAGTGAAAGAGAAAGTAAGAAAGATAGAGAGGGGGGTAAGCATCGAGTTGTAGATCTGTCCGGAGGCATAAGAGATTTATCACGTTTTGATTTATCACGCGAATTGACTGTCTCTGATCAAACAGCCTTTAATCGAGGCGGCCATGGCGCTTGCTTTGAGGGATAGCTCAACATGACTGTCATAATGTAAGTGATTTGATGAATCCAAAAAAGCAGATTGTGGTCCTTGTGGGTGCAGGGCGATGTCCATAAAACAAAAACTGAGGCGATATGAATCAGGGATCTATAAGTTAGGACACGTGTGGACGTTTATTGAAGAAGGGTTTAGAAAATGAAGCTTACAACACATTGCAACTAAAACTCCTTGAAGTAGCTAAATTCAAGAGACCAAAAATAGAGATTTCTATTAAACCTTTAAAAGGGGAACTGTTAGTCCAGCATAAAAATCTAAATGGGTGAACATTCAAACATAACTACTTCAACAAGAACGTTTCTTTTCACAGTCATTCTTTGTAGTCTGAGCATCTTCACGTTTTAGCTGACTAGCTGGTACAGTGAATCTGCAAATTCATATAGTTTTGACCAGTTCATAGTGCAACAATACGCACCTCTCAGATCCCACATTTAGCTTCCTGCTATTTTAATCACACATTTTGTCAAGTCTGTGTGTCGCCCTGTGTTGTCCTGCTCACAAGGTTTCCCTCATTCTTCTTTCATTATCCCGATTGTTTATTTTTCACAAACTAACTGCACTGTTACTATGGCCTTAAAAACAACATTTTGCCCTCTAAGACATCATCTAGTCTGCCATGTTCAGACTGAGCCTAACATGAGCCCTGCCAGTAGAGGGTAGTGCAGCACTGGAATAAGACTTGCTGGTCTCTCTCAGCTCTCAGTCTGGTCGCTCGACCCAAGCACACCAAGGTTCTCCACCAGGCATCCCAACCAGGTGACCCGACAGATCCCTCCATCAACCCAGCTGCCGGTCTGAAAAAATCCTTATCGCCGATAGGCTGAAAGTAACATGATCCCTCGGGACCCCCCCCCCCCCCCCCCCAGCTGACCTGGTCAGCACCAGGAGAAGGAGCGGCCCACCATGTCGAAGAAAATCCTGTTGGCCTCCCTGAAGTATCGACACAGCTTCCCGAAGGCCTGGGCGCTGAGCGGAGCGTGTGGGCGCCCCTTGGACTCGTCCAGGCACTTGTCATGGCCGCCGGCCGCCACCAGGCAGTAGAAGCCCTTGGTGGTGTTGAAGTAGAAGTTGGAGGGTGAGATGCGCGGCGGGAGCTCCAGGAACTTCTCGGCCCTCTGCAGCTCCGGGAAGGGGTCCTGAACCAAGGCCTCCCCGTCCACCACGTGGACCTGCTTTCTGGGGAAGACCTCAAGCCAGCGGGCCAGGTGCTGGTGGTACAGGCTGCGCTGCAGGGCCTTGTAGGCAGGGTCGATGCGTCCCTCCGGTCCCAGTAGCAGCTCCTCCAGGGTCTGGTAGGGCTTGTTGCGGGCCAGGCGGTTGTGGAGGACCTGGGTGTAGTCGGAAACCAGGCGCTCAGCCGGGTCTCGGACAATGAGGAGGAGGCGGACTGCCGGGTTCATGTCCCAGACGCGTGCCGGCACTTCAGGCGAGGAGAAGTACCCAGGGGTCTTCTCCACGGTCAGCTGCCTGGGGAGGGTGAAGGGCATCTGGGCACGGTACCAGGCCAGGCCCCGGCGGTAATGCTCCTCCACATTGAAGTAGTGGACCTGAGAGAGAGGGAAGGAGGGGGGGAGGAGAAGGGAGGTCACAAAGGGTGAGGAGAGGAGACACATCATTTGATCTGTATGTGGTCTCTGTGATACCACACAGTGCCATTTTATTGTCATATTGTTTTATATGATCATCACATCAACTACCGAAAATGACTCCTTCGTGTTTTGAATGGGACTGTTCGAATGATAAGGTCTGAAAGTAGTCACTAGGAAGTCGACCCCTGCCGATCCATCACAATGATCACCTCGGCCTTGGCCACTTCCACGTCCGGGTGCAGGTTGAGCATCTCCAGAAGGGCCCTGGTGCCCCCCTTCCTCACGCCGATGATGATGGCGCCGGGCAGGCGCTGCTGGGTGGCGTTGCGGAGGGGAGGGGAGGAGGAGGAGGAGGAGGAGGAGGAGGAGGAGGAGGAGGAGGAGGAGGAGGAGGAGGAGGAGGAGGAGGAGGAGGAGGAGGAGGAGCTGGCTGTGCGTAACTCCCGTAGGCAGATGCACAGCTGGGTTTGCAGAAGGAGCAGAACCAGCAGAGCTAGCAACACTGTCCACAGCATGGTGGGGAGAGAGGATACACACACACTCACTCACTCACACACACACACAGTCACACTGAGAGGTGGAGGCGAGGTCAGGTGGACGCCACTCATGTAGCTTCAAGGCGTCCAGAGACGGAGCCGTTCACTGCAGGGTTCCTCAGGATTCCTCCTTTACACTGGAGAACCTGCAAGAGACACACACACTTACAAGATACAGATATACACTCTCCACCCGGCCCAGTCACAACACCTCCACCCAGCCCTGTTTATCCTCTCCACCCGGCCCAGTCACAACACCTCCACCCAGCCCTGTCTATCCTCTCCACCCGGCCCTGTCACAACACCTCCACCCAGCCCTGTCTATCCTCTCCACCCGGCCCTGTCACAACACCTCCACCCAGCCCTGTCTATCCTCTCCACCCGGCCCTGTCACAACACCTCCACCCAGCCCTGTCTATCCTCTCCACCCGGCCCAGTCACAACACCTCCACCCAGCCCTGTCTATCCTCTCCACCCGGCCCTGTCACAACACCTCCACCCAGCCCTGTCTATCCTCTCCACCCGGCCCAGTCACAACACCTCCACCCAGCCCTGTCTATCCTCTCCACCCGGCCCAGTCACAACACCTCCACCCAGCCCTGTCTATCCTCTCCACCCGGCCCTGTCACAACACCTCCACCCAGCCCTGTCTATCCTCTCCACCCGGCCCTGTCACAACACCTCCACCCAGCCCTGTCTATCCTCTCCACCCGGCCCTGTCACGACACCTCCACCCAGCCCTGTTTATCCTCTCCACCCGGCCCAGTCACAACACCTCCACCCAGCCCTGTCTATCCTCTCCACCCGGCCCTGTCACAACACCTCCACCAAGCCCTGTCTATCCTCTCCACCCGGCCCTGTCACGACACCTCCACCCAGCCCTGTTTATCCTCTCCACCCGGCCCAGTCACAACACCTCCACCCAGCCCTGTCTATCCTCTCCACCCGGCCCTGTCACAACACCTCCACCCAGCCCTGTCTATCCTCTCCACCCGGCCCAGTCACAACACCTCCACCCAGCCCTGTCTATCCTCTCCACCCGGCCCTGTCACAACACCTCCACCCAGCCCTGTCTATCCTCTCCACCCGGCCCAGTCACAACACCTCCACCCAGCCCTGTCTATCCTCTCCACCCGGCCCTGTCACAACACCTCCACCCAGCCCTGTCTATCCTCTCCACCCGGCCCTGTCACAACACCTCCACCCAGCCCTGTCTATCCTCTCCACCCAGCCCTGTCACAACACCTCCACCCAGCCCTGTCTATCCTCTCCACCCGGCCCTGTCACAACACCTCCACCTCTCTCTGCTGTTAGCGATCACCACGCTGCTGTTGTTGTCGAGGACGACATCTTATTAATTAGCTTGTCTCGTGTTCCTGCCGATCCCTGTTCCTGTGTGAGCGTGCTAATTGCGCCCGGTGGGAACGATGTCGCGCCCTCGACCTCTTGCCCGGCACCCCCTGCGGAGGGGATGTCGTCATTTCTCCTGCTCCCTTCATCGTCCTCCTCGCCTAGATCCTGTGTTTGTGTTCCTCTGCCGTGTGGTTTCACTCTGCCTCAGTGTGTGTGTGTGTGTGTGTGTTTGTGTGTGTGGAAAGACAGATGCCTCATGTTAAGTGGGTGGATAACCTCCGCTGTGACTGATACACTAGAGTATCTCCCTCCTGTCGCGTCGAGCATTCTGCTTCATTCCCCCCCCACCCCCCCGTTCTCCTCGTCTCTCTCGCTCTCTTTGTCTCAAGCTTTTCCGATCCCGCTTTCTATCCCTCTCTCTCTCTTTCTCTCTCTCTCTCTCTCTCTCTCTCTCTCTCTCTCTCTCTCTCTCTTCGCGCACATTGCTCTCTTTTCCATCCCTCTCTTTTCCCCACGTTTTTCCACCTGTAACAACTATTTCTCTCTCCGTGTGTCACAATCTTTATTTCTTCTCTTTCTCTTGTATCCCCCCCCCCCCCCACCCCACCCATTCCTTCCAAACCTTAGCTCTCTCTTGTGTTCAAACAATGTTTGGGAAACATTTAAAGAGAAACGCTTTACGGTCATAAATAGTTTGCCAGAGCCTCATCTTCTCAGAACTGACGTGTGATCCATCAACTGAAGCAAGCCTCGCACCATGCTCCAATTCAACAAAATGGCTGACTGGATTAGCAGTTTGTGATGGGTGAGTGGGGAGACTATGTTCCCCATTAATAACATACGAGGCTCCAGACGGCCTCTTTAGATCTGTTCAATGAGGCTCACGCTGCCGTCACTGTGAGCCCTGGTCCCTGACAGACTGGCTCTCATGACTCACATCAGTGACCAAACAGCAGCCGCTGAGGAGAACAATGCCAGGACTGTCAGTGGTGCGTTAGCTTCCCATATTGACAACAGGAGCAGCAGCATGCCACGAGAGGAAGACGACCTGAAGTCAATTATCTGTGAAAAAAGCAATGTACTCATCTGTGCGTCTTAGGGGGGGAATCTCTCTCCTTTCTCTCGCTCTCTCTCTTTTTTCTCCCTCCTTATCTCTCTTTCCTTCCCTCACTTTCTCACTTTCTTTCACTTTCTCCCTCTCAATCTCCCTCCCCCGCCCTCTCTCTCTCTCTCTCTCTCTCTCTCTCTCTCTCTCTCTCTCTCTCTCTATCTATCTCTCATTCTTTCCCTCCCTCTTTCTCTCTCTCCCTTGTTTCTTTCTTTGTCTTGCCTCTCTCTCTCAACCCTCCCTCCCCTCCCTCCCTCCCTCCCTCCCTCCCTCCCTCCCTCCCTCCCTCCCTCCCTCCCCTCCCTCCCTCCCTCCCTCCCTCCCTCCCTCCCTCCCCCCTCTCCTAGTTTGTGTAGTTGTGGGGGTTTGCCAGTTGTTTGTAACTGTGCCAGGCTCTTTGTATGTATTTTGGTATGTATCTTCTGTTGTGTTGGCTTTCTCTCTCTCTCTCTCTCTCTCTCTCTCTCTCTCTCTCTCTCTTTCTCTCTCTCTCTCCCCCCCTCTCTCTCTCTCTCTCTCTCACATACATACACACACACGCCCAGCCTTAGAAACATGGTTCCTGGGAGCGCTGGTATTTAAGGCGGGGGGGGGGGCAGGATTAGCCTACATGCAGGGAGAGAGGGAGAGAGGGAGGTACTGTGTGTGTGTGTGTGTGCTCTCAGCAGGAGGGTGTGTGTGTAACTTAGTGAGAGAGATTGGCCCTGTAGGGGGTGGTGTGGTGAAAAGCCTGAGAAGTGCCAGTCTGGCCATATCACCAGGGCTGGTGGACCTAGATAAACTCTCTCTCTCTCTCTCTCTCTCTCTCTCTCTCTCTCTCCTCTCTCTCTCTCTCTCCTCTCTCTCTCTCTCTCCCTCTCTCTCTCCCCCCTTTCTCTCTCTCTGTCCCCTCTCCTCTTTCTTTGTTATTAGCTCGATTTCTCTTGTCTTTTGTCTCTCAGTTTCTCTCTCCCTCTCTTGTCAGTTGCACTTTCCGCTGTTCTCTCCAGTCTTTTTTCTCCGTTCTCTCCAAAACTCCGAAACACCTGCGGGTTGCTCTGCTGGTTTCAAAACCAAAGAAAATTGTTTTTTGGGGAGAAGCTTCGCCACTATATATCATCACAATAACAGGAACCTGTACAAGTGCCTAGATATTAGTGGCGACCTTTCATTAAAAAAAACATTTTAAAAAAATCCATGTTCTCATTAAAATAGATCAAATATTATTATTAGTATTTTGCTTATCTGTCAACTTTGCATATACACACATTTTTAAGTATGCCAACCCAGTCTATTTGACTCATTGTTGAGCGTATGAAGAGAGGGAGACGGGGAGGAAGAGAAGGTGAGAAATAATAATAATAAATCAGAAGCTAGTCTGGAAATATGGCCGGCCTGCCTGCCTGCCTGCCTATCTGTCTGTCTGTCTGCCCTATCTATCTATCTATCTATCTATCTATCTATCTATCTATCTATCTATCTATCTATCTATCTGTCTGTCTGTCTGTCTGTCTGTCTGTCTGTCTGTCTGCCCTATCTATCTGTCTGTCTGTCTGTCTGTCTGTCTTTTGACCTTCATTGAAATCTGACCTTCTTCTGCCCAGCGACCCCCTGCTAGGTTTCAAATTAGACTCTTAGAACAACTCTCCCCCTTCCACCCCCTTACCCCTCACACACACACACACACACACACACAAACACACTTCTGCCGTCGAATACACACCCAACGGACCCCCCCCCCCCCCCCCTCCCCAGTTGTTCGCGCTTGAAGATCTGGGTCAATCGTATCAAATACTGAAAAGAGTTCCATCTTCCCGTCTCTCTCTCTCCCCCCCTCTCTCCCCCTCTCTCTTTCTCTCTCACTTTCTCTCTCTCTCGTGTGTGGACTTTATGTGGTTCATTGTGAATGATAGGGGTGTGTATGCACACAATGGGGGCTGAGGGGGGGGGGTGTTATGTGTGTATCAAGAAGAGATAAGCGGGGGCGAGAGGGAGGGGTTCGAGATAAGAAGAGTGTGTGTGTGAGAGAAAGAGGGAGAGAGAGAGAGGGATCAGAATGGAGAGGGGCGGGTCTATGGTTCTAATTAAAAGAGCCTTTGCATGGGTGTCTGGGGACAATGTGGTAGGCATGCTCAAGTCTGTGTGTCTAGTGTGTGTGTGTTTGTGTGTGTGGCATGTGTGTATGTGTGTGTCTTCGTGTTTTGTCTGGCACAGTGCCGCGGATGACATTTGGAACGAGAGAGAGAGAGAGAGAGAGAGAGAGAGAGAGAGAGAGAGAGAGAGAGAGAGAGAGAGAGAGAGAGAGAAGAGAGAGAGAGAGAGAGAGAGAGAAGGGAGAGAAGGGAGAGGAGAGAAAGGAGAAGTGAAGAGACAGGTTGTTTGTGTTCACCAGGGGGACTGATGGGTCAGGTCACTTTAAATCAACACACACACACAGAATAGACACACACACACCTACACACACACAGACACACACGCAAACTCTTCAACCGACCCACATACTTGTTTACGTGCCATCAAATGGGCATATGTATGTGTTCCCACGGTAACAGCCTGCAGGCCTTCTCTGAGCCATCACAGTGGATTTTGGTGACCAGGTCAGACACCCCTCATAAATCTCTCTCTCCTCCCTCTCACTCTACCCTCCTCTCTCTCCCTGTCTTTCTCTCCCCCTTTCTCTCTCCCTCTCTCTCTGTCTCTCTCCACCCTTTATTTCTGCCTCTCTCTCTCTCCCTCTTTCTCTCTCTATTTCTCTGGTGTGCTCTGCAGGTTGGGTCCCCAGGAACTAAACTCCAGCTGTAAACTCACTGGTGTGGTTGTCAGGAGGTTGTCAGGAGGTTGTCAGGACAGTTCTGTGTGTGGGAAGAGGGGCCTGCCCAGAGCCTGTGTTAGGGTTGATGGAAGTGTGGAATCCATAATGTAAGTGTGTGTTTCACGTATATGTGCTTGTTTGTGTTCAAATAGATGTTTGTTCAAGTCTGGGGGTGAAAATGTGCTCAACATTTGAGTGAATGTGTACATGTGTGTGTGTGTGTGTGTACATATGGGTGTGTAACGGAGGTTAGTTGACAGATGGGGTTAGGTTCATTATGTTTGGTCAATATTGTTATGGGCCAGTGAACCGAATATGGTCTGGGTCTTCAACTGGGTATCTGGGTTAAACACAGTCAGGAAGGGATCAAGAGAGGGAGGAGGAAGGGAGGGGGGGGGGGGAAACAAGAATTGTTTTTAATTATGAGCGTTGCGGGGTTTGGAATGAGAAAGGGACGGAAGAGCGAGGGATGGTAAAAAAAAGTAAGAGAGGTGTTGAAGAGAGGGAGAGGTGAGAGAGAGACCCTTGGGGATGCTCATGGAGAGAGGTTGCCATACCGACACCCCACGCCAGGTGGATTTCAACACCTACTGCCCTCGCTATGGCAACCGGTATTGAGAAACAACCTCTCCTGAAGCCTCCTCCCCAAAGAGAGAGAGAGAGGGAGAGAGAGAGAGAGAGAGGGAGACAGAGAGCGAGAGAGAGAGAGAGAGAGAGAGAGAGAGAGAGAGAGAGAGAGAGAGAGAGAGAGAGAGAGAGAGAGAGAGAGAGAGAGAGAGAGAGAAGGAGAAACTGGAAGATGGAGAGACTGAGCAGCACCAAGAAGAAGTAGAGAGATGGGAGGATGACGGGGGCTGAAGGAGGAGTAGAGAGATGTTAGCGGTCACAGATGATGTCACAGTCGGTGCCATATTACAGCCAAAGGAGACCCGTGATGACAGTAATAAAACCAGATCTGGATCCGGTTAGCCTCATCCCGGGATCATCCCAGACTCATCCTGGACTCCCAGTCCAGGATGAGTCCCAGTCTCTGTCCAGACTCGCTGACCCAGATAGTTATACTGAAATCATTGTGAAGTAGCAGTCTGTTCCACAGAGACTCCCCATCCTCACCCACCCCCACCCCAAACAACACACACACACACGGCCTGCTCTGACCACCCGTAGGCTCTGTCATTGGTACGCCTTTATATATAAGGCCATTCTTGGTCTGCTCCCATACTACCTTTGTGTCCTTATAAAGCAGAAAAGTGCCGGGAAATACTCTTTGCGTTCTCAGGACTGCGTCGTGCTATCTGTCCCTTATGCCCGTACGGAAATTGGAAAGAGGGCTTCTGTGTACTCTGCACCCTCAGCATGGAATATGTTGCAAAATGTCTTGAAACGAAAGGAATTAATCTCGCCTAATGCTTTTAAATTAAAAATGAAATAGCTAGAGACAGATTCCTTAAGATGTAAATGTTTTTAAGGTACCTGGCTACGACACTAACTCCTAAATGTTGTCTCCTTTTGTGTTTCTGTCTGTAACTATGTTTGTATGTATGCTGCTGCCTGTTTTGGCCAGGTCTCCCTTGAAAAAGAGATTCTTAATCTCAATGGGTCTCTCCTGGTTACATAAAGGTTATAATAATAAAACACACAAACACACACAGACTCCCACATGAACATATACGTGCATGCTCACCTTTCTCATGTGACTATTAGGCAAATCGCTTTTACTAACAGGCAAATTACTGTTTGCAACTCTCCACAGAGTAAACACTTCATCCGTCTCTGTCTCTCGCTCAGTCTCTCTCTCTCCTCCACTGTGCTTCTCAGTGACATGTGTAATAGCCTGTGTGCCTCTGTGTCGAATGCCTCAGTGGCTCTCCAGACACACACACACACACACACTCTCACTATGGGAGATGAAGTGACAGGCTGGAGGACATGAGGCCCTTAGCAGGGGGGTTTTGATTGACCAAGCACTTTATGACTCTTAAATGGCTTTACTACCCCCCCTTCTTTCTTCCCCTCATCCCTCTCTCCATCTCGTCGCCCCATCGCACCCCCCCCCCCCCCCCCCCCCCGCAGGTCTGCAGACTCTCACTGGGAGTGGAGGTTAATGAGAGCAGACACAAACAGCTACTAACGCACAGCCACCCAGACCCACACACACGTGCACTCACACACGTGCACTCACACTCCACCATGCCCTCACACACACTCACGCACACCCATGCACACCCACACGCACAACCACATGACACAGATACATACATTAACACACACACAAAAACGCACACACGCACGCTGCAGCTTGCACTCTGACTAGCGCTCAAGCACCAAGGTCACCCCCATGATCCTACACTGCAGCCCCCCACTGGGGTGCTTCACGACAATCGCCCTTGGTCCACACACAGGGGGTGTGTGTGTGTGTGTGTGTGTGTGTGGGGCTGGGGGGGAGGGTCAAATGAGTTTGTTAAAAACAACTCAATAAGAGGAAGATTGGGTTGATTGATTTCAGCAGTCTGAACAGCAGGAGGGGCGGGCCATTCAAACGTTCTTCTATTAATGCGGTTTTTAGTGTGCTTGCTATCAGCAAGGCACTGCTATCTCACATATTTATGATTATTAGTATGCTTGCTATCAGCAAGACATGATGATAGAGATGGCATCATCCACCAAGGAGAACCAATAGTAGAGCCAGCAACTGAATCACCACCAGAACCTGAACCAGAAGCGTCTGAATTAGCACCAGAACCACCATGTGAATGACAAGAACCACCATATAAATGAGCACCAGAACCATAGCAGCTACACCACCTCAAGAAGACAACCTGAGGACCCTGACTGACAAGAACCACAGACCCATCAGGAGCTTCCGCCTGGGAGTGTATGAGTGTGTGTTTGTGTGTGTGTGTGTGTGTGTCAGTGTGTCTGTGTGTGTTCATGGATAAAGGTGGGATCTCTCCAGCTCCCTCCATCTGGCTGTCAGCAGGGGGTCCTGTCACCTTCGTTTAGAGCCACTGGAGTGTGATGGCCCTGCCCAGACCGCTTCTCTTCCTGGTCTGACTGTGTGTGTGTCTGTCTGTGTGTGTGTGTGTGAGTGGTTGTTAACGCAACCCACTCTGCATTTGCTTTGTGTGTTTGTGTGCGTGTGTATCTGTGTGTGTGCACCTGTGTTGTGGTCTACCGTGAGGACCTTAACCCTGATGGTGGTGGATGGTTGCCAGGTTGATGAACTTTATCCCTCTCGAGGTCCTGTAAACACAGTCTTAGTCAACCCAGAACCAGCAGAGGTTAACAGGATAGACAGATGGCCTCTCTTTTAAAGTGGATTAAAAGCATGGTGCCGCTGATGTGGAACTTAGGGTCTTAGACAGGTGGTCCAAACTAAAACAACGGCTGAGCCTTGACTGAAACATTGTTTACGACAAGACGACAAGACAACAAGACGGCATTGTCGGCTTTGAGATTCAAAACCGTTTCGAGTGATGAAAATGTTCAAATCAAAAGTGATACATTTCTCTGTATTTCAAATTCCACTTCTGGATGTGACGGCCACAGGTGTGATAGACTTGTGATGTGCTGAGAAGTCACTTAGAAGTCCTACAACTCCCAGAACTCTCGATGAGGGGTTCTAACCTGCTCATTGGCCAGGCAACAGGGTTAATTGGCCGTTCTGTAAAGTGGGCAGTGTGTGTCCAACTCTCATCTGTCATGTTGTGACAGAAGTGGAACAAGCTGGGGATATTCGAAGAAGATGGACAGTTCCTGATCGTGTCTGGTATGGTGACTCACACACACACACACACACACACACACACACACACACACACACACACACACACACACACACACACACACACACACACACACACACACACACACACACACACACACACACACACACACACACACACCTACCTTCTCCCACACCACTCATCCTTGATGACTTGAAGACTGGATGCATCTCTGTGCGCTCCAGAGGACTCCGGAGAGCTCATAAATAGCGTTCATGTATTATTCAAACTGCTCGTCGAGCTAATGCTGTTTAATGTGCGCAAACAGACAGAATACCCACAATGCACCTCTGTACCAAGGTGACAGAGCAGTTGCACTCACCCCGCGCAACTACAGACTGCTGAGAGGGAGAGACACGCAGAGAGACCACTGGCTGAGATAGGGAGAGCTGACAGTGAGTGACAGCACTGACTGGGAGAGACAAGGAGAGTGACCACTGATAGAGACAGGGAGAGAGATAGGGAGACAGAGAGAGAGATAGGTAGAGAAACAGGGAGACATACGGGGCGAGAGACAGGGAGACAGACAGGGAGAGACACTACTGATAGAGACTGATCACCTTGCTCACAGACTTCTCACTTTAAGTGAATCTCGCTCTCTCAATTATTCTTGCTCTCCCTTGACTTTCTTTTGGCCTCCCACGCTCCCACGCTCCCACGCTCCCACTCTCTCTAACTTTCCTGTTCCATTTTCAAATTTTTATATTCCTAATACCACCTTCTCCCTTTCTTTACTAGTTATTTGCCTTCTCTTCGGCCTCCTCTTCAACCACATTAAGATGACTGGGAGAGAGTGGAGCTCATTGGGTGGAGCAGTTGACTGCAGATCAAAAGGCTGCAGGTTCGAAATCCCCTGTGCTGCGTGTCGCCTTGGATTCAAGCGTTTGTTAAATGATGAAATACGTTATGTAATTATGACTTAAAAAATATATATACACATTTACTACGTATAAAATAGAACTAAAGTAAAGTGACTGGGCTGAGGAGAACAGAACAGAATTGTCCCACTGGAAGATGAATGGTTGGATGTCAGATGGCTGAGCGGTTAGGGAGTCGGGCTATTAATCAGAAGGTTGTTGGTTCAATTCCCGGCTGTGCAAAAAAACATTGGGCAAGGCACTTCACCCTACTTGCCTCAGGGAGAATGTCCCTGTACTAACTGCAAGTCGCTCTGGATAGGAGCGTCTGCTAAATGACTAAATGTCTGTGTGTATGATACCCACTACGACTCACATGATACCACAGTTCCACAATGGATCTATTCACTGTCTCTCAATCTGTCTCTTCTAGACGTCTCTGTCTCTCTATCTTTCCACGCATGCTCTCTATCTCAATCTCTCGTTCTGCCTGTGTCACGCTCTATCCCTTTCTCTCTCACCTTGTGCGTCTCTCGGTGTCTCACTCTCTTTGGGTATCTCCAAGTCTGTTCCTCTTCAAACAACACAGAAGGACATGTGGACAGACTGTGTGTTCACCTCTGGCCCACATGTGTCTCATTTGACCTGAGCCGGGGCGTCTACCTCGAGAGGACCACTTCTCTTCCCGCGCGTTAATAATTTAGACACGACAAATATGAAATTACCCACAATATTTCACTTTCATCATCAAAATGTTTTCTTGTAGGTGAAGGTTCAGATACAGTTTGTTGCCTGGCTTGTGTCTGTACATCCTGAATAGCAAGAGCTGGTTTGGTTTTCACACACACACAATCACACACACAAACACCTCCAGACCTTGATCATACTCTGAAGCTGACCCTGACTTTGATCCGTGACCCCGACCCCGACCTCGACCTCGACCCCAACACAGACCCGGCCAGCTCCAGACCCAGGTCCCGACCCAGATGTTTATCGTATGCACCTTCCTGCCACAGAAAAATCCTTGTTTGTGTGAACTTACATGGTGAATAAAACCCATCTGATCTGATCTGAGATCCAGACCCAGACCTGTTTATATGGTCTTGAGAAAGACTGACAATTTAAGACTCATTTAATAGGATTACAGTCACAAGGCTGAACATACCCTGGATCTACAAAACACAGGAACCCACAGGAGCCAGGATCGAGGGGAAAGAAAGGGAGGAGAGGAACGAGAAGCGATAATAAGCGAGAGATAATGAGTGAGAGAAAACAAGTGCTCTTACCTGAGTGATGAGTCTTCCTCTGGTCTTGTGTCTTTCCCTGATGTCTATCTCCTCTTGTCTTGTCTTCTCTTCCACAGACAACCTCAGAGTGGATGGCTCTGAATCACTTTTCTACCTCCTTTCCTTCCTTCCTTCGACTTCCTTCTGTTCTTTCACTCTTCTTCGCTGGTGAGGCTAGTCTCTGTGTGTGTGTGTGTATGTATGTGTGTGTGCTTGTGTGTGTTTGTCTGTGTGTGTGTGTGTTTGGAGCGTACGTCTCTGGCCCCTTGTCAGACACTGTGTGAGAGAAAGAGAGTGTCTTTGAGCGACTGCTTTGTGTCGACCCTGTTGAGCGTGTGAGAGCGAGTGAGTGGCTGAGAGTGAGTGAGAGATAGAGAGAGAGAGAGAGAGAGAGAGAGAGAGAGAGGGAGAGAGACAGAGAGAGACAGAGAGAGAGAGAGAGAGAGAGAGCGAGAGCTTCGCTAGCACAAACACATCGCCCCCTAAGGGAACCCCCCCCCATCTCTCCCACACAGACCCGCCCCCTCCCCACAACTCCCTTTCATTTTTCTTCTATTAAATCCTTCCATTCTTTCAACGGAACACCTTGCCTGGACTGAACAGAGAATTTCACTCTCACAAGTTTACATTATACAGAATATATATATATATATATATATATGTTCATGTATACATAGAATTCTTCAGTCGTTTCTCTAACTTTTGTTCTCCTTAGGTTTAGCTTTTTTTTCTATCTTTTGGCTTAGGAGAGCCCCTTAATCATGAATAAGTTACAACCAGACAGCTGCATACGCTTACATAAAGCAAAACAACGCAAACATTGCTCTCTGTGTTCTGACAGTGACAGTCTCTGCTAACAACTGATAAAAAAAATATTTCATCCCATCCATTCTCTCATCCCATTTAAGAGATTTGTTAAATATTTAGCACACAAAAAAGAATTCTGAGTAATTCCGTCTCTGGATAACATTGAATATTTTATGAGAATTTGGAATTAATAGCACTAAGTATTCTTGACAGAGCAACAACATTTTAACTATTCCATAGATGATAGTCTACAAGGCTATAGCTGTAAAATGTGGCCCTACCAATACTTGCACACAGTAAAAGTATATGCAACACAACAACAACAATCTTATTATTCATAGAAATGATGACGATAGACTCTTTCCCAGTAATTTTGGGTGAAATTGATGTATGTGTTTTCTATCTTGAGAGCAAACACACACACACACACCAGACTCCAAAGGAGTGTGAATGACAGGTCAGCTGTAAAAATCAGGAGTTAATAATTCAGGACGGTAAGTAGGTGTGTGTGTGTGTGTGTGTATAATCCTACATTTCTTAAACAAGGCCCACTACATATCCTGTCTCATACAATACTCCAGAAAGCATCCTGAAAGGTATACTACATCCTGTCGTATTGAGAAGCCAGCACGACAATTCTTCTGAACCCCTCGACCCCAGGAGGATGTGTGTGAACAGCGACAGAGACGAGGGAACCGTCTTAACCTGCATGAGAGAGAGAGACAGAGTGAGAGAGAGAGAGAGAGAGAGAGTGAGAGAGAGCAAGCATGGCTGCTGTGCCAGTCGACAGGAAGTTGCGAAGGTCTAAAGGTGTGTGGTCGCGAGCGACGCGGCGAGAACGAATCTCTCGGTCGCCCCCCGGCCTTGAAACGACCTCCGGTGGGGTTCACTCGGAGCACGATGGTGAGGCAGCCAAACAACTCCACACAGATGAGCAGCGCTGGGGGCCAGCGTAAGAGGTGTGTGTGGAGTGTGTGTGTGTGTGTGTGTGTGTGTGTGAGGAGTGTGGGGGTTGGAGCTGAAGAGACCCCCTGCTATCTTAACATCTCCAGAACCCCCACCTTCAAGCTTCCCTCCTCTGCTGTCAGGGTTTCTCTGTGCATGTTTCGCGGTACGAAGGTGGGGACGTATTGCTTTCGCAAACCAAAAAGCCGCCCCCCTGTTGGGGGGTCTCCGTGGGGGGTACGCTTGGCAAGCCACCCCCCTCTCCCTGCTGGCCCAGAGACACACTCGGGCCCTCCCCTTCCCTCCCCTCTCTCTCTCATCCCCACTTATCATCCCTGTCTCATCCCCCTCTCACTCATTGTCTTCCATCATCCCCCTTTCTCTCTCACTCTTCCCACTGTCTCTTTTCCACTCTTCTTCTCATTGTTCTCTCTCTCCCTCACTCCCCCCCCCCCACCACCACCACCACCTCCACTACCATCCCCTTCTCTCCCATGCTCAGTCAACCACCCTCACATCCCAGCAGCAAACCAGGAACACCTAACTTTCCTTTTCGTCTTTGTGCAGACTGAGAGATTGGGTGTCTGGGTCTCGGTTTAATGCTCCGTCTCTGAACGTCTCCCCTCCTTCCCTCCCCCCCTCTCCCTCTATCATTCTCGACCTCCTCCCGGAGCTTAGTTTATCTCCCTCCACTCTCTTTCCTGCCGCCGTTCCATTTTCTCTCCATTCACACGCGGTTCTTTATTTTTGTCTTTCAACCTCCGTCTGTGATTTGGCGCGCAGTCGGTTGGTCCATGAGAAGCGCCTAGAGGGTGGCCGCGCAACGGGGCCGCGACATCTCTGAATAAATAAGCATGGGTAATTTGCTCCGTGTCTGCCCTTCGCTCTTTTTTTCCGGGCGCTCCCGTCGTTTCGTGGTTCAGGCAGAGGAAGATAAAAAACCACAATAAGATGGTGGGCGATCTTCACAGAGACTCATTATATGGTTGTCACTGAAGTTTTCTCTCAGCTCTTTGTGTCGGCTGGCAGAGCCTCTCTCAAACCTCGCTTCTCCGGCAAAATAATCTCCGCATTGGCTCAGTAATGATGGGGTGTTGGGAAGAAAAGCTCGCTTCAGCGAAGCCAGCCAGCCAATCCACTCAAGTCATTAACTCAGAGCACTTGTAGCCAACAATACAAAATCCATGCAGCCTAAAGATGTTAGGTAAATAATTTGACTGACATTTAGACCATGCCGTATTTATTATAGGGATATATACCGAATATCTGGCTGAATGAGGTTTGTTATTTTATTTTCACCTGCACACACAAGATTATGGCCCAGACTATCAATTGGAGTGTGAAGGAAAGGTCAACTGTAAAATCTGTAGTTAGTCTACTAATGCAGGAATGTGTGCGTGTGTTTGTAAGACTATCTTCCCTTTAGCGACATTAGAAGAGAGGAACTATGTCCAGCCTGGCCCATAATACGTTCCAAGAAACATCCCCGGAATCCCCCCCCCCCTCCCCTCCCCCCATTTTAGAACTGGCGAGCCTGATAGAGACTCATTAAGAGACTTCCATTCAGCAACCAACAGAATAGTCTGTCCTTCTCTGGGAACATTTGGTCATAGCTGGCATCTCTGCGTATCTCCTCGCCGAGTCTCCCATCCCATGGCGCACGGTTCTCTGAAGAATTAGGAGACATAAGGAGTTAACTGGCCATTGAGGCGTCGTGTAACTGCGCGAGACAAACTTTGAACTGAGCGTAATTAGCAAAGTCCAACCAGCTGGGCTTGTTGGACCCTCCCTGGTGCATCAATGAGCGTTGTGACCTTACAGGTTTTTTTTTAATTCACGGAATCGAGTCGACGTTAACTCCCATGCCTTGCTGTTCGTGGAGGCGCCCGAGGTTGAGAACGGGGGACGGTCGTTATGGAGATTGTCCACACCTTTAACACTTGTTTAGGCGACCGACTGGAGTTCTGGCTAAGTTAATGAGCTATATAGTAGAGCGCGCAAGTTCAGGACAGGTTTTTGTCCTTCAGGGGCGTATAGGTTTGTTTTCAAATGTAGGTGGGCTAACTTTCTAACTGAGGAGGCAGCTGTTAAATAGATTTGCCGAATAGATTTAGACAAATTTGCCGTGTTCCACCCATGTCTATTAAAACCCACGCCCCTGTCCTTTCTTCGCTGATGTCAGGGACTATTGGGTCGGTGTTGGGATCAGAGACACATACAGACTTGCTGGATCTACACAGAGCAAACACTGACAACATGTGTGTGTGTATTTGCGTGCTGGTATAGTTGCGTGTGAGGATGTAAAGACGCATAGGCCTATTGGCAGAGGAGTCACATGTTTGGGTCCTGTACGCGCTCTGAGTCCCTGGAGAAGGATGTAGGCTGCAGGGGTGGTTTCACGCCAGCAGACTCCCTCTCCACTTAGAGGAAACGTGAGATGGTTCCCGACCCCCCCCCCCCCTCCCCCACCCCCTCCACCTGGTACTTCAACAGACAACAAGAAACAAGAGGATGAACTAAAAAAGAGAGTTGGGAGAGTCAGCTGAAGTTTTGGGTGAAAAACAGTTAGTTTCTGCTTTTCTAAGGGTGAGCTCTTCAGCTGAATAAAGCCAGAATTTCATCATGAAGGAAACAAATGTCACATTTCTGAGGTGTCTGAAGGTTCTTTCCCTGACAGGAGTAAAAGGTTTTCGTGGAAAAAGCTCATTGATGCAAACAGAACCCATGTCCTTTATCTGTCACATTCACACTCTCTCACTCTTTTCTGATTTGTTTTCTTTCCTATTTACTGTCTAACTCTGGCACCGTCTGACACCTGCGTGCACACTTTCTTTCTTCCTATCTCTCTCTCTTTCTCTCTCTTTCTCTCCCTACGTCTCAAATCCCATCGTTTTTCTTTTGCTTCCTCTTTATTCTTTATACGTTTTTTTTTCCGTTTAGAACGCACTACAGCTGACCTTACAAAGTATGCACTGCTGCATGCGGTATGCAAACACTTGGGACATGCTTCCCTGGCATAGCGTCAAACCTTGAACTTTGACCCCCTTGCTCAAACATCCATCACAGTTCGACTCTTTGTCTCTTCCTCTCTCCCTCTCTTTCTGCAGTATCCCCCCCCCCCCCACCCCCCCCTCCACACCCAGAGAAGCTGTGGTGTGTATTGGGTGTGTTGTGGCTGGATCCTTGCTCCTGTGGGTGTTCCACTATGACGCTCATAGGAGACCTCCTGGCCCAGAGAAGGGAGGAGAGGGAAGAGTAAGACAGGAGAAAAGAGGTAAAGGGGAGGGTGGGGGGGATTGAGGAAAGGAGAATAGGGGGCAGGAGAGGAGGGGGGGGGAGGGAGAGAACAGGCTTTTTCTGCTGCAGCGATTTGACCCTGAGGGTGTTTGAGCTGTCCTGACACGCTGGTCCACCCAGGGGTCAACAGGTCAGCTGGTCAGTTGTTCATACATCCTAAGGCTACGCTACGCAACGTAGATGAAATGGTGTGTGTGTGTGTGTGAGGAGTCCCTCAGTTCATGTCAGGGTGATGATGATGGTGATGACGAGGCTGGTTAGTCTGGGCTCTGAGAGGAGTTGGTTAACAACCAATGCAGTACAGGCTGTCTTCCTAAACGTGCTGATGGCAGCAAGCTTACTTTAATCCCACTCTTCCTCCTACTCTCCCTCTCTCTTCCTTCCTTCCTTCCTCCTCTGCTCCATCCATCCATCCAACCATCCATCCAACCATTTTTATGTGGAGGTGCATAATCAACAAGAAGGAAGAATCTCTAAGGTTGGTGTGTGTTGGTATGCTTTTTTGTACTGTACTATGCTGTTCTGTACTTTGTATGTGTGTGTGTGTGTGTGTGTGAGAGAGAGAGACGTAAGGTATCTTGTTCAGTACATACACATGGCCTCAAAGGGCCAAAAGTCCTTTTCCAATTCCTTTGTCTCCATGGTGAAACAAATTTAAAACAATGTTGGGGGAGTGCCATTAACGACTGAGTGTGTGAGTGTGTGAGTGTGTGTGTGTGTGTACACCAAGTGTCTCTTCCGGATCACAGCGTTGTCAGGTACGACTCCTGCTCCCAGATGACCCTGGAGTGTGTTGTTTGTTTTAACTGTTCTCTCCGAGACACTTCCCATTTGCGAAGGAGTCCTCATGCAACCCTCAAAACCCCATGTACTGCAGAATCCTCTCCTCTCTGACAGACAGTGTAATCCTCTCTGTTCCCCGCTGGTCTCCGAAGAATTTCTTCCTGGCATTATTAGTTTGGTCCAAACCTGCAGTTCCACTGATCCTGGATGATGTATTCCCGATGTACAGCACTCAATTCGCTGTAGGAATGTCGATTGTTGCGTACTTGTGTGTGTTTCTTTGCAGGGTTACCTCTCCTAACCCTTGCAGCCCTGACAGCCCCTGGCCTCAGCATAGACCTCCCAGCGCTCCTCTGAAAACGCCTCTCCAGCGAAAGTCCCTGAATAATTCAACAGTGCTGTAAAAGAATGAGCTATGATCCTCCGTGAACATGAGCCGACTCTCGACAGCCATCCAGCCACGTCTCTCCGCCTTCCTCCCTCTCGCTCAGCCCTCTCTTCCCTCTGAGAGAGGGAGGGAAAAAAAGGGGAGCTAGGGACAGAGGGAAATAAAGAGAGAGGGAGAGAGAGAGGGGGAGAGAGAGGAAGAGTAAAACAGATTAGACTGATAGTGAAATCAGTTCATCATTTTTCATTAGACATTATCCCCCCCAGAGCCAAACCTTTGTATCTCTGGGTTCAGGCTGGTTGTTGCTGGTTGGTTGGTTGCATGATTTGCGGGGATGTAGAGATGTTGATGTATGTAACACATCAACCAGTTATCCAGCTGATTTATCTATCCAATATACTGGAGCACAACTGGGTTTCTAAATGGCACAAAGTAAAGAAAAGATATCTCAGAAAGTAGGAATTGAACCGACAAGCAAAACGAGGAACAGAAGGAGAAGAGGTGTTCGAATACAACTTGTGTGCGTGTGCGCGAGAGGGAAAGAGAGAGATTAAGATGGAAGCGTGCATCGCGCCTTCTTTTGTGCGTTTGTCCCTCCTCCTCTCATTTTGCCCGCTCTGAAGTGTTAGACAGGGTAGACACAACACCTCTCCTCTTTCCCTCTCTCGCTCTCCCTCTGTCCTGCTCTATCCCTCTTTGCTGCTCCCTCCCTCCCTCCCTCCTGCTGTCTCCCTCTATCTCACCCCCTTCTTCCCCCTCTATCGCTCTCTCTGTCCCCCTCGACTGATGTCTCCCTCTCCTGCTATCTCCCTCTCTCTCTCTCTCTCTCTCTTTCTCTCTGTCTACCTCTTTCTTCCCCGTCCATCTCTCTCGCCCCCTCTCTTCTGCTCCCTTCCTCCATCTCTCCCTCTTTTCGTCCCCCTCTACCACTCCCTCTCCCTCCTCTACCCCCCCCCCCCCCCCCCCAAGTCCTGCGTGTCTGCAGGTGTTCTGCATCAGGACGCGTCCACATGCCAAAGTGCTTCCAGGTCGTGTACGTGTCACGGACAGGGGCGCCACGCGAATCGTCTCCTCTCGTCTCCGCGCCAACCGCCTCATATCATCACGCCGACACGCACCGGACCTCAAGGTTGTCCCTTTCCCCCGACGTGTTCAGGAGAGACGCCACAGATCACCCAGGGTCTCCATCACGTCTTGATGAGGTCCCATACGAGGTCCTTTTGTTCAGCCAGGGGTTAAGTGCTTTAGGAAACCAGTGTACGGGCTGCCAACCTACATCTGGGTGGAGAGACAGGTGTGTGCGTGTGGCTGTTTGATTGGGGCTATAATTGGGGCTATTGGGGAGTGGTAATGTCAGGGCTTGTGTGTGATTCTAAGTGCTTGTGTGCTGGTGCTTTTTCTTTGTGTATGTGTGTGTTTGTGTGTCAGAAAAGAGGTACCAGTGTAAATGCACCTGAAGCCTTCCAGGCCCCTGGCCCCCCATTAATATTATAACGCTGAGAGCTGGGGGCAGAGAGGAGGGCAGATCAAATATTTATTTCTAACCTCTCCTCCACTCGTTCACCTCACTCCCTCCTACCTCCTCCCTCTCCAATTTCTTTCAGTTTTTTCCTCTAGTTTGGTCTACTTCTCCACTCCTCAGTTCCTGGAAAGTATATTTATATCCGCCTCTGGACAGAGAGCTGTCTGTGTTCAGGTATTCTCGGCTCCAGTGTTGAACGACACGAGAGATTCACTCGTCAGATTCATTCACCGTCAGATACCGAACTGCGGACAGAACAACCATGACGTCACACCTGTCTGGAAACGCTTCGGTTGCGCGTCCATTGAACATGACAACTGACCAAGTTGACCAGATCAAATAATATAGGAATGCCTAAAACACGTGTTGCTCAGTGACTATATTCTTGCAATACATTTGCGTTGTGGTCACGCAGCCTATATTACCATGTCGATGGTGAGAACATGTTTTGAATGGTTTTTATCAGTTAGAACACTTTTAGATGATTAGATGTGGTTGTTGGACAAAAAACACAAATTATTATAATATACAGAATAATAGGTTTCATTCAATATTAATGGAAAATGATTCAAACAATTCTTGCAATGCAGCAATCTTCTTGTCTACACTTCCATCTAGTGGCCAAATATTGCCAATACATATGATCATACTGTAGTAAATGTATTAGACATTTTAGAAATTGTTTCTATAAATGAGAAGATTATGTATTTGCTATATTGTTCGGTAAAAAATCGACATGTCTTTCCGTGATTCGTTAAATAAATAGGGCTGCGTCGTCAGTACGTGAGGTCAAAGTGGGCGGGCGCTGCTCTTCCTTATCTCACGCAGCTCGAGTCCCGTTCCAATGTTATTGTAAGGATGTAAATATTACCAAATAGATTTATTTCAGTTGCTGTCTATCTAGGCTTCCGCACCTGCTGCAGACGCGGTTGCTGCTAAACAAATCAGGACTAATGCGTTGTCTGCTGCGGTACCAGCAGTATTTAGCCTACAGTAATATTCCGAGGGAGGTTGAAGACGGGAGTAGCCTACTATGTTGAGCTGTGACCGTGATCGAGGATGTCTAAGGTATGTTTACCTTGTCAGCTGCCTATGACAATTTCTATCAACACTCACCCTGCAATGCAAAGGGAAGACTGATTCCAGTTAATTAATAGTTCGACAGATACCTTAGAAAGAGGCCAAGGGCTCGCTGTAACTGTGCTGTCATACATTATGAACTGTTTTCTTCCAGGTCACGCCTCCAATGTGAACAATCTCCAATCACAGTCTAGTATGGGTGAAGATGGACACTTCGCCATCAAATCACACATCGACTTCTGGCCAGTTGTGGCCATGTCAGAATGGCTGGTCCGTAGCCCCACCCCAGACTGGAAGTCCTCCAAAGCCAGCCTGCCACCCCTTACCCAACCTCCAGTACCTGACCCTGGGCTCCACCACCACCCAGGGCCCTGGTGGTAACAACCTCCAACGGCCCATACTGGAGACCCATGACCAGGACTGTGGAGGCACTTTCCCCCTCTTATCATCGCAGAGCCAGGGTCCTCTCAGCATACACCCACCCACAGATCCACACTGCAAACACAGGCCTTCCCACACACCATCCCTACAACCACACCACAACAATATACTCCAAAATCCTCCACTGGAGGTGCCTTGTTCAAACCTGGCAACCCACCACCCCCCTCCAACCACACTGGCCCTTCCTAACCGTGGACCCCCATTCTTAGGAGGGCCCCCTCCCCTCAGGGTAGCCTCCTCCATTTCCCCATACACTCCCCAAGCTGCCTCCCCACCCCCCTCTAACCCTCCACCCCCCTCTGCAACCCATGGAACCACCAATGCCCCTCCATCATATCAGGCTGAGGGAGGAGACCCCAGCAATCCTCCAGATATGGGACAGAGCCCGACCCAGGGGTCATGGAGTACACGCCCCATCCAGAGGTGTCCACCCCCCCCTGTCTGGTCCCAGTCCCCCTCCTCCCCAGTCCAGCCAGCCTGGTCCCCCTCCTCCCCAGTCCAGCCAGCCTGGTCTCCCTCCTCCCCAGTCCAGCCCGCCTGGTCTCCCTCCTGCCCTGTCCAGCCAGGCTGGTCTCCCTCCTCCCCTGTCCAGCCCGCCTGGTCTCCCTCCTCCCCAGTCCAGCCAGCCTGGTCTCCCTCCTCCCCAGTCCAGCCAGGCTGGTCTCCCTCCTCCCCAGTCCAGCCCGCCTGGTCTCCCTCCTGCCCTGTCCAGCCAGGCTGGTCTCCCTCCTCCCCAGTCCAGCCCGCCTGGTCTCCCTCCTCCCCTGTCCAGCCCGCCTGGTCTCCCTCCTGCCCTGTCCAGCCCGCCTGGTCTCCCTCCTCCCCTGTCCAACAGCAACCTCTTCTGGCGTCCCCTCAACAGCCATACACTGGTAAGCTGCACTGCTAGATATCAACATGTACTTGAGCAACATTCAATGATCATGTGAAACAGATTTTTTAAATTCAAATGTCAAGCCAGGCTGGACAAACTGGTCATAACAGTTTACCTTGGTACGGCATTGTAATTACACTGTACCAGTATGGAAACATCAACTACAAAATAAATCTTTTTTTAATTTTTTTAATTTGCTGTCTAATATCTTACATGTATTTGTCTCCTCCCTCAGGTGCTGGCTACGCTCCTGACACAGCATCCCATCCTTGCAGAGGACAGTCTCTAGAGGAGGCCTCTACACATCCGGTGAGAGAACACCTACATCACAACACCTGTCTCTTACGAAGCTAGATCTCTTATAGCGAACATACAACAAGTGTATGTCGCTACTCAGACCGTCCTTCGATTCTAAGTGCTGTTAGAACTATGCTCTTATCGTCCTTGATTTTCTATTAGCACTGTTTGTATGTTGCTTTGAATAAAAGTGTCTGCTAACTTAATAAAATGTGAAATATATTGAAAATATAATCTTTTATGGGGAATGTCATGATAGCTGTAAATGTGGAAGGAGACTGTACAGTATGTCCTATAAGGAACTGTATGATCCTGTGTTGAGAGGATGTTGGTTAACGTGTTACTCTCTCTGTTTCTCTCTCTTTCTCTCTGTGTGTGTGTGTGTCCGTCCAGCCGTGTCTGTCTCCAGGAGAGACAGGGGTCACCTCCAGTCCCAGCTCCGAGTCCCGCTACGGTCTTCAGCCTCAGCTGTTACCCAGCGCTGTACGTCTCTCTCTTTCTTTCAGAATCTCTCTCTCTCTCTTTCAGAACTCTCTCTCTCTCTCTCTCTCTCTCTCTCTCTCAGAACTTGCTCAGAATTCTCTCCAACTTTTTCTTTCTCCATCCTCCTGTTTTCTATGCTTTTCATCTTTCTTTCCTAACAGTCACTTATTCCTCAGGCGAGGATGTAGTGTGGACCCACCTGACCCTCTCTCTCCACCTTCTCTCCCTTCCTACGTCTTTCTCCATCTCCTTTTCCACCTTTCCCCCGTCTCTCTCTCTCCATCTCCACCCCCGCCCCTCTCCCTCTTTCGCCATACATCCACCCCCTCACCTTCCTCCCTCCCTTCCTCCCTCCCTCCCTCCCTCCCTCCCTCCCTCCCTCCCTCTCTCTGTCTCTCTCTCTCTCTCTCTCTCTCTCTCTCTCTCTCTCTCTCTCTCTCTCTCTCTCCACCCTCCCCTCTCTCTCCCCACCAGGTGAAGGTGATGGAGGATGACAGGGCAGAGTGGGAAGGGAGGGTGTTTGTGTCAGAGCTTGGCTCTTCTCTCCCTCCCCTGGCTACCACTGAGTGCATCACAGAAGACAGGGGTGAGACACACACACGCACGCACGCATGCACACGCACATATACTCTCTTTCTTGCGGTCAAACACACACACAGACACGCTCACACACGCACGGACAACACTCGCACACGCACAACGCAGACACACATTTGTTTTTGCGTTCTATATTTACTTTACTTTCTTGTGTGTTGTGTGTTGTGTGTGTGTGTGCGTGTGTCAGGTAACGCCAGGCCAGGCTACATGCGGGCGACCTCCTACTGTGTCCCCTGTGAGGGCCCCATGGCCCTGCTCAGCCACCTCCCCCTGGGGGCCCTGGTCACTCCCCTGGCCCTGCCTGGGCCGCAAGAGGTGGAGCACCCAACAGTGTTTATGACAGTGTTGTCTCTTATGTTTAAGAGAGACACGCACTAAATAACCATGAGCCCCTTTGATCAATCGTGTAAATGTGGTATATTTAGCCACACTGGCTAATTTTCATTCGCTGTCCCTGGCAGGTTAATGGCACGTAACAACATTTAAAAAACATACCAAAATAGTTATTGCGTCTACTTCTTGTGTCGATAATATCTCTCCATTCTCCCGTGTGACCCTGTGTGTTGTGTTCTGCAGCGTCCCCTGCCGGTGAGCAGTGAGGGGGAGTGTGTGCGAGGCTGTGGGGCGTGTGGGGCCTACATGTGCCCAGCTGTGACCTGGCAGGACTGTGGCCAGAGGTTCTACTGCCCCTTCTGTGGAAAACTCAATGAAGGTCTGTCCTCATCTGGCTTTTTCTGCTCTGGCCTCCTCTGGTCTGATCTCTGGTCAGTGTTTTTATTTTCCTTGACCCTCCCTCCCTCCTTCCCTCAGTGTCGTGGCAGCACTACCAGCCCACCAGGGGAACAGAAGGAGTGAGGGTGGACAGAGAGACAAGGCCAGAGCTCAGTCTGGGCTCCTACGAGGTCGTCCGCAACCAGCAGGTCCGCTACACACTACATACTACACACTGTGCACTGCATACAAGGCAGTACACACCACAAACTATTGAGCATGGGTGCCTATGAGATTCTCAACAACAGACAACGTGTGGGTGTGTGTGTTTATGTGTGTGTGTGTGTGCAGGATCAGCCTGCCGTGTTGCTCCTTGCTGTAGACGTGTCACCTCCGGCTCTGAGAGGAGGACACCTGGACCTCGTGTGCCGGGAGCTCCAGTCCCTCCTGTCGTCTCTGAACAGGTAACTACACACACACCCATGCGCACACACACATACGCACACCCACCGCACGTGCACACACACGCAAAGATGCACGCACGTATGCACGCACACACACACACTCCCAGCCAGGCTTAGTGAGATCTCCCTTCTGATTCGTCGGAGGGAGGAGGGTGCCGTCCAGTCAGGCGTGCGTGTGGGTTTGATGACCTACGACAGCAGGATCCACCTCTACGACCTCAGCCCCGCCCTGTCCCGCCCACATATGCTGGTTGTCACGGAGACAGAGGATTTCCAACTTCCTGTGAGGGAGGGACTCCTGGTTCCTCTCAGAGACTGTGTGGACAGCATTGACAGGTGAGGGACAGGAACAAGGTATTCACTTCCTGTCTGATGGTAGTAAGGTACATGTCAAGCGCTTTAAAGTATTGTTCTGTCTGTGTGTGTGTGTGTGTGCAGTGTCCTGCAGCTCATCCCTCAGTTCAGTGCTGAGTGTAACGACTCCAGTGGAGCTCCTATGGAACTGCCGGTTAAGGCTGGACTGGCTATACTACAGGTGAGTGTCTCTCTCTCTCTCTTTTCCTCTCTCTCTCTTTCTCTCTCCCTGTCGCTTACACACTATCTCTGTGTGCACGCATGTGTGTGTGTGTGTGTGTATAGGCGCTGGGGTCTGCTGGGAAGCTGCTCCTCTTCCACTCTGCGCCTCTCATGGAAGGAGCTCACACACACACCTCAGGGTTCTTCAGCTCCAACACACCAAAGGTAACACTCACACCAACACAACTAAATGAATGTGTAAGCCACTCTATTACGTAATCTGGACAAAATGTCAGCCTTCTGGACACTGGCCATTAATTTGATACTGTATCTGGACAATAATGCCCAGGAAGTGACACTGACCCACCTCTCTCTCCTCTTCTGTCTATTCCCCTCTCTCTCTCTCTCTCTCTCTCTCTCTCTCTCTCTCTCTCTCTCTCTCTCTCTCTCTCTCTCTCTCTCTCTCTCTCTCTCTCTTCCTCCTCATCTCTCCATCCCTCTCTCTCTCCTCCTCTCTCCATTGTTCCCTCTCCATAATGGAGAGCCTCCATCCCTCTGTCTCCTCTTCTGGACCTTACAGTCTCTCTTCCAGCCTTTGGATTCCGATGTCTCATTGGCTAAGAAGTGTGTCAACCAGGGCTGTGGCCTCCACCTGTTTGCCTTCTGCCAGCAGGATGTGGGTGGAGCTTGGCCAGGACACGTTCCATACCTGACAGGTGGAGCTCTCCGCTCGTACGACAGCCTCTTGGTGAGCCTCGTCTCCCTCCACTTCCTCTAATCCATCAACTTCCTGTAAGGATGTGTCCCTGTGGGACTGATTCAATTTCTCAGAGCAGGGGTGTGTCCGTGTGGAGGACTGATTCAATTTCCTCCTGCAGGGGGAGCTGGAGAGGGAACGCTTCGGCAGGGACTTGAGGATGAGTGTGGAGACAGAGACTGGGTACCGGGCCCAAATCAAGATATTCGTCAGTAAAGGTGAGAACAGCCAATGTCCAAAGTTTGTGTGCGTTTGTGTGCTCTTTCAGATTACGAATACGGTTGTCAAGTGTGTGTCTCGCCTAGCTATCTATGAATGCAGATGGCGCCTTTAAAGATGCCATTCAACTACAAGGAAACTTGCTGGAGTAGTGATTTAACCTGCTCACTCGACAGAATGTTGTGTAATAACCTGCTCCTCAGACAGGATATTACGTAAGAACCTCCTCCTGTGTCTTCCTGCTCCACAGACATGCGTGTGTCGGGCTGTTACGGTTCCTTCGTCCCTGGACCTAGCCCCAGTAAGGTCGCCCTGGCAACTCTTGATTGGCGGACGACTTTAGCCATTGAGCTGTCTCACAGCAGAGCTGTGGAGGAGAAGAGGGGCGTGGTCATACAGGTAACTCCTTCAATCAGTCCCACCCCCTAATCAACAGAACCTGGTAAACGTAGACACAATGTTTACAGGGGGTCAGATGGCTGAGCGGTTAGGGAGTCGGGCTATTAATCAGAAGGTTGTTGGTTTGAATCCCAGCTGTGCCAAATGACGTTGTGTCCTTGGGCAAGGCACTTCACCCTACTTGCCTCGGGGAGAATGTCCCTGTACTTACTGTAAGTCGCTCTGGATAAGAGCGTCTGCTAAATGACTAAATGTAAATGTTTACTAGGATGAGATCCCGTACTGCAGAGGCCCGTGTCCATGATAAAGACGGTTATTTGAAGAAAAGGTGCAATAGTTTGGATGCATCACACATTCTAGACTTCCAATAAATAGCCTGGTAATCCTCCTAGATGTGGTCTCATGGTCCGGAATACAGAACGTACTTCAGGAACCAGTTTCCCATCAACATCATCATCACCAACAGGATCAACAATACAATATTGATATGACATGATTCTGCCAAGACAACAACATCATATCTCAAGTGCAGATATCTCCTCCTGGCTTCCAGGTGGTCCTGTCCTACACCAGCGAGCGAGGCGAGCGGAGGACGCGGGTCCATACCCTGACCCTGCGCTGCTCACGCCACCTGCTGGACACCTTCCGCCACTGCCAGGCCCAGTCGCTGCTCACTTTCTACTGCAAGAAGAGTAAGGAGCTACGAGCCCAGCGCCTCCAACTGGGGCAGTTATGTTGTAACGGGAGGTCGTGTGTGTCGCATGTCCATGTGTGTGTAGCGTGATGTGGAGTGTGTCGCATGTCCATGTGTGTGTAGCGTGATGTGGAGCGTGTCGCATGTTCAGGTGTGTGTAGCGTACTCATGTGTGTCCTGTATTCTGTCCGTCCCCGACCCTGGCTCTGACCCTGGCCTCTGACCCTGGCTCCCTGTATCTCTTCCTCCCTGTCGCCCTGCGTGTGCAGTGTACTGCTCAGCGCTGGAGCGCCCCCTGCAGGAGCTGAGAGAGGAACTGCAGACGGAGGTGACGGAGGCGCTGGCCTGCTACAGGAAACACTGCAGCTCCACCTCCGTGTCCCCGGGTCAGGTCCGTGTGACAGGACATAGCGCGGACACACGCACGTGTCCAGGTTTCGTTCGCTAACAGGAAGCTGTGTGTGTGTGCATGTTGTGTGTTTGCGTGTATGTTAATGTGTTTTTTTGTATATGTGTGTGTGTGTCTGTGTATGAATGTGTGTGTATACGTGTGTGTGTGTATGAATGTGTGTGTGACCCCCAGCTGGTGCTCCCCCAGCACCTACGGGTCCTGCCCGTCTACATCAACAGCCTGAGGAAGAGCGAGGTGCTGCTGCCGGCCCAGCGCTGCTCCGTGCACACACGCCTGGCGCTGCGCAGCCAGCTGGTCGCCATGGACACCGCCTCCACCGCACGCCACTTCTACCCCCTGCTCCTGCCGCTGGTAGGGGGATGAGGATGGTGGTGGTGATGAGGAGTTGATGATGATGATGATGATGATGATGATGATGATGATGGTGGTGGTGGAGATGATGATGATGATGGTGATGGTGATGATGGTGGTGATGGTGATGGTGATGATGGTGATGATGGTGATGATGATGATGGTGATGATGATGATGGTGATGATGTAGATGGTAACCAAGATGTCTCCACCATCCCTGCCCCCCCCCTCCCTCTCCCAGCAGACAGGTTGCGGTGACATCGCTGGTGATGCCAGCGGCCCCAGCCTGGGGCCGGCCCTGCGCTGCTCCGGAGCCAGCCTGGAGCCGGGGGGGCTGTACCTGGCCAGCTCCCCCCTCAGCCTGCTGCTCTGGGTGGGCCATGCCGTCCCCTCACACGCCCTGGGCCTGCTGTTCAACACGCGCTGCCTGGCATCCCTGCCCTCTGGAGAGGTGAGGGGGAGAGAGAGTGGGGGGGGAGCTAGGGAGTGGGAGTCTGGGGAGGCGGAGGGGGAGGGGTAGTAAAGGGAGGGATAGGGGGGTGCGGAGGCATGAATGGCATGAGACAAAGGGAGGATTCGAAGGACGGATAAACTCTCAGATCCTTGTGGAACCGGATGCCATTCAAAACTGATGAAAGAGTGTGTGCGTGTGTTTGTGTGTGTGTGTGTGTGTGTGTGTTACGGTGTTTGTGTTCATCCAGACGAAGCTGCCTGTCCTTGACAACCCTCTCTCCATCAGCGTGAGATCTCTCCTCCAGACGCTGGGCTCTCAGGGGCCCTCAGCCCTCAAGGTGAGCTCCCTGGGGGAGGAGTCACAGGCCTGGGAGGGACCCTCTGAACTGTCTGGGAATCAGACTCTGCTCCTGTCCCTGTTACCTGTCTCTATCTAGGTCTCTATCTATGTCTCTCTCTCTCTCTGTCTCTCTCTCTCTCTGTCTGTCTCTCTCTGTCTGTCGCTCTGTCTCTCACTCTCTCTCTCTCTCATTCTCTTTCTCACTCTCTCTCTGTCTTTCACTCTCTCTCTCTCTCTCTCTCTCTCTCTCTCTCTCTCTCTATATCTCTATCTTGTTGATTACAATGACAGCAAAATATACCATGAATGGCTCTTCAGATAAATCAACGTTTGTGTGTGTTTGTGTGTGTGTGTGTGTGTGTGTATATACATGTACGTGTGTGCGTGTGTGTGCTTCCCCTCCCCAGCTGGTGGTGGTGAAGCAGGGGGACAGTGGTGAGGAGTCCCTGCAGCGCCTCCTAGTGGAGGACAAGAGTCCCAATGGCGGCGCATCATACGCAGACTTCCTCTACCACCTCCATGTCAACTCCCTCAGACTGCTGGTCTGAGCCCACAGTGTGTGTGTGTGTGTGTGCGCGTCTGTGTGTGTGTGTGCGCGTGCGTGTGTGCGTGTCTGTGTGTGCGTGCGTGTGTGGTGATAGTACTGCCCATAACTGTCCTCTTCCGTCTTGTAAGGACTGAAACATGTTCTTGATATGTTAATTTATTCTACTGTCATGGCAACTCTCTAATCCCTGTCTGAGGTGTACTGTAGTGTGTGTGTGTCTAAGAGAGGTGTGTGTGTTCTCTACTGATCAAAATAAAGGTTGACTTGAACTCTTCTTTACTCTCCCCCTTCACTCCCTTTCATTTCTTTCCAGTTTTAGAGTAGTGCTTAAACGCGAGAACGCTTGACGCTTTGAATTAAAGCGTCTGCTGAGGGAATCAAATGTAGTAGCGGCGCCCATAGGGCCTCATGCTGTCAGACCGATCACACATCCGCTGGATGAAACCAGTTCCAAATGACCGTCGACATCGAGGCACGACTCCGCCTCAACGCGTTTATAATATCAAGAGGAATAACGTTCAAATAGCCGTTGCACTGGTAACGATGTGACCGAGAGCTGGAGGAGGTCACGTTGGTTCCCGTGATGTTGACACTCCACATAGAAGGCGAAGCGAGCAGTTCCCCGATGAGTCAAAGTCGACAAATTAAGCTAATTGGAAGCAATGATGTGGTATTAGTCCCCATTAAGACATGTGGGAGTGAACAATCCGTGAACTGTGTTTCTACATCTGGAAAATGACATAACCCATGAAAATGACTGGGACAGGATAAAAGACCTAATTATGGTTTCGAAGTTGGCCGCATAATTGTATTTAATTACAAAATTGGGGTGTGAGGTCCCTCAAGGTTTTATTATTTAAAACTTATTTTTCACCACGGAGATAGGTAGCCCATATTTGTTTTGTATTTGCACCTTATGTAGTTATGGCCTCTTTTTATGGAGGACTCAAACTATTTCTGTGACGTGTCATGGTAGTATTGAAACTGTAGTGACTGTTTTTTTAATTCTTCGGTTGAAACTTGCTGTGCGCTATCGTGGCACATCCGCAAACACACTTCCTGTACTGTGAAAGGAAATAGTTATACAATGCAACATGAGTAATTTATTGACATTGTGGGCTAATCACAGCTAGCTGTCCACGGTGCAGTGATATCTTATAAGTGTCATTCGATTCCTCATATGCAGTAGTGTGTCAGGTTCAGCGCATGTGTCTGTATCATGTAATCTTGCTTTCAATATATTTGAGGTTGGGATTATGGGTTGCATAGTAGATTTATTTTCCCATGAAGCTACTTTTCTGTCATGGCCTCTGTAGGCTATGTGCCTGTACGCATGTCATTGAGTGCCATAGTGATAATGCTCAAAACACAAATAACCACCCTCATAAATTTGCCCCTATTTGGAAGTACGCACTGTACAAGCGGGGCGTTTGTGTGCTATTACGTTGCCCACGCAAGCAGTTGCGCGCCGAGTCCGATCGGGGGCGGCGGAGAGCGGATTGTAACGGGTCTGTTTCTGTCCGCAGCAAGAGCCAAGCGCACCGGAGACGAGCCGTAGCCTACAGTACAGAAGCTAAATAGTGGGGGAGACGTGACGCGAGCAAGCAACCACCTTGGTCGCTAGCCTTGCATATCAAACCTCTCCTTCACTCAACTAGAGCTTTACTGGCTTTCAAGGGCTCTCTTTGAGAAGGCGGCCGTAGACATATTGAACGCATATTTTGAAAACTAATTTCATATTTACGGCAGACAGAGGAGCAGCTCAAGCTGTGAAACACCCACGATATACGGAGACATGGCTACTACAACCTGTACACGATTCACGGACGAATTTCAGCTTTACGAGGAACTGGGAAAGTAAGCGTTTGCTTTTATTTTTGGAAGTTGTACAAACATGTATGAATGTGTCAGTCCGTTTGTTAGTTTGGCTTCGTCGGTGTTGTTGGTGTGGTCTTTTTCTGGAGGACAGGAGCGCAAGGCAAGGGTGACAACTCGCGCTCTCAAAATACGCTCACTCACTCTCCACCCTGGTCTCTCTCTCTCTCTCTCTCTCTCTCTCTCTCTCTCTCTCTCTCTCTCTCTCTCTCTCTCTCCACACACACACACACACACACACACACACACACACACACACACACACACACACACACACACACACACACACACACACATAGGCACGGCCCTTGAGTTCCCCGAAGAAGTATTGCTGTAGCTCAACCAACGCCAATGTTAAGCTCTCCGAAAATGTAGCTCGCTAACCTCTTGGCTCTGGACACCCTGTTGGGGAGGTACGCCCCTTTCACAGCTGCCGCTCTGCCGCTCTGCCGCCGCCGCCCTCTCCCCCTGGAAGCGGGAACAGTGACTACTGTATGCTGGTGGCTTTAAATCGCGCTGTAACCTTGAAGTTGTTTCTTAGATACGTATAAAAGGTTGATTGTCAATGATGTGCCATGGACATGGACGGCATGCATATGTGAGATGTAACGCCATTTTGGCCAATTCTCACTCTGCTTATTTGGGAAATAGCAGTTCTGTCTTGACATCGGCGTCTGTTAAGCAATTTATCACTTGATGGAGGCGCAAGTTAAACTGAAGGTTGGGTCTATGTCACAAATTCCGTGTTAGGAGTCAGGGTCGTCCGACTGTGACAAATTCTTAAAAATATCTTACAGCCGCTCTTTAAAAAGTTTCATATAGGCCTATGAAAAATTTGGTTTAGTTCACCTGTTTCATCTCACTATAAACAAACAACATCGTCATTGACATTCCTAACTGTGTCCTCAGCTCAAAAGGAGAGTAAAACTATTTAGCAATACCCCCGCCTCCAGACAATTGAGCTAAGCTCCGGAGTTTTGAAAATACAGGCTCGATCAACATTTATATGTGCATTAGGGTTGCTTAATCGCCACGATGACCTAGACTCCACGTATGCCTTTGAAGCGTGTTCGAGGATTGTCTGGAATACAGCTTGAATGTCTGACAGAGGGGAAAAAATACAATACCCATCTAAATCCACAAGCAGGGCCGTTTGTGGATTTAAGCTCAGGAGTTGAACCACAACGACACTAGGATTTACTCCACCCAGTATTCCCCTCCCTATAATCCAGAATGGGAAGTGTGGATGATGACAACCTATACCTACCGCTCTGTTTCTCTGGATGCCTCGCAGCTTGGGGATTATCACTGCATTGAGTTTATATCTCCCCCTCTGTTCACGAGGAGCACACACGCATACACGTAAGCGCGCGCACACACACACACACACACACATCTTTCACTAAGCAGGGCGCTTTAGTAAAGAAACCTCACCTCGCCCGGTGAACTTTCCGAGTGCAGCTGTCGGGTGGTGTTATCAGTAAGTGTGTACGTGCGTGCGTGTGTCTCCTTGCGTGTGGATTGTGCGCGTCTGTGTACCTGTCGCACACACACCTCCTGACCCTCCCGCTCGAGCGCAGCGTGTGTGTTTGTCTTATTTCCCGGCAGACCCCACCCTCGGAGCTATGTGGGACTGAGGTGTGTGGATGCAGGGGAAGGGGGGGGGGAAGGGGTGAGGCGGGGTGGGAGGGGCGGGAGGGGCGTTCGAAATCACTTACATTTCTCCATTGAGACGGGGCGTGGCAGACACAGAGCATTCTGAAGAGCACTTTGTTGGCCCACTGATTCCTCTTCCGGCTAAGTGGACAGATGCTCGTACAGAGCCGTTGTTGTGGTTGGAAGTGGTGGCTTGCGTGTCGAAATCCCCAAGGTGCTCTGTGCGCGCGTGTGTGTGTGCCTGTGTGTGTGTGTGTGTGGTTGTGTGCGTACACGTGTGTGTGTGACCCTCAGTCACATGCCGGGGTGTGTATTTCAGAGCGGGCGTGGTATTTGTCTCTGACTCATGGTCACTGGGCAGCTCGAGTCCTCTGGTGACCCCTGACCCAGCCTTGCCTTTGGTCGTTCAGAATTCTCTCTCTGGGAGTCTCACCGACGGCAGCAGACTGCGTTAAAAAAAATACAACCGCGTATAGAGGACCCTATATAGGCCTTGAGGCCTTCACAACAATAGATGGAGCCTTTTCAGTTTCTACGCTCTGTTGAGGGTTCTAGACGGTTCTTGTGGACATGAAGAACGGCAGAGAACCAGAGGCATCGCCACGGGTAGGCCCAATTTGATCTAAGGCCTACCCCAAAACGAAAATATCTCGTTTTGGGGTAAGCAAAGTAAATAAGTAAAAAAAACTGAAAAGATGCTTATCCATATCTTTCTAGACCTACCCAAAAAGTTTATTCTGCCTACGCCCCTGGTTGAAACGTGAAAAGAACATGGAACGTCCTCGATCTTTAGTAGGGGTTATGTAGCCTACCACGAGGGGTTCAGCCCAGGGCTAAAGGGAGGAATGTAGATGATGGACGACTACATTAAAAACAGTTTGTTAGGGGTCCCCTGGGTAAAGCGCGTACCACTAAGGCTTAGGTCCGGGCCATTTCCTATGTGTCTTCCCTCCTCTCTCTCTCCCTGCTTTCCTGTCTCCAACTGTCTCTATTGATCTGAATAAAGCTGTATTAAACAAACCTACTGCTTATCACCAGGCTTCTAATACAAGGCTAGTAGTATCAGAAACCTGCGTGATTAGGAATATGTTTGTCTTGCTAGGCCTTCAGCCCTCTGGTTATATGATGTGTTCATGCGTATTTATGCTGGAATGAAGCTCTATTGAACATGTGTATTGCACACGCATACACACAAACATACGCACACACACAAACACACACACCTACACTTTACCGAAATAGCTGATTTTGCATTTGGAATCCCATGGGAGCCCATTAGGCAGACTAACTTACACACTACACTCTCGACAAGGATAGAGTCTAGAGACTAACCCTCACACACTAACACTAGACAAGGATAGAGTCTAGAGACTAACCCTCACACACTAACACTCTAGATAAGGAGAGTCTAGAGACTAACCCTCACACACTAACACTAGACAAGGATAGAGTCTAGAGCCTAACCCTCACACACTAACACTAGATAAGGAGAGTCTAGAGACTAACCCTCACACACTAACACTAGATAAGGAGAGTCTAGAGACTAACCCTCACACACTAACACTAGATAAGGAGAGTCTAGAGACTAACCCTCACACACTAACACTAGATAAGGAGAGTCTAGAGACTAACCCTCACACACTAACACTAGATAAGGAGAGTCTAGAGACTAACCCTCACACACCAACACTCTAGGAAGTGTCTACTTGCTGCACCCAATTGATGTCGCCGATGTTAGAGGGTTTGGACATCAGCCTATTCAGCTAGATATACTGGGATTTTAGATGTACTGGGATCCTAGATTACGACCTGGTGTGCTTTAGTAATGCGGGCCAGGTTGCTTACATACTACGGTATAGAGACGACGCCATGGTAACCAGACAGGAAACAGTGTGGTCTTGGGTGTCAGGATCTTCCTGTCTCCTGTGTTTGTCAGCTGATGCACGCAGTGAGCCACCGTGGACCTGTGCTACGCTACCGCGTGAGACTGTGGAGATCTGGAGTCTCTAACTCGAAAAAGACTCTCTTTAAGTCGATTACAGCAAATGGTTTTATCTAGGATTTGGCTTTGGCACCATCTCTCCCTGACGTTCCTCACCAAGGTTCCTGTTGTGTGTGCGTTTCCAGGGGAGCTTTCTCAGTGGTGCGCAGGTGTGTGAAGCTGTGCACGGGACAGGAATACGCTGCCAAAATCATCAACACCAAGAAGCTGTCGGCCAGAGGTGAGTTTACCACCAACACTAACAGAATGCTGAGGACAGTCTAGTGTTCCAGTAGTGCTGCCCACTGCTGTAGTGTTGGAGGACAGCCTTTCTCAACCCTGGTCCTCAGGGCCCACTGTCCTGCATGTTCTAACACTTCCAACACACCTGATTCAAATGAATGGGTTGTTACCAGGCCTCTGCCGACATTGATAATGACCATTCATTGGAATCAGGTGTGTTGGAGCAGGGAAACATCTAGATTCTAGAACATCCTGGGCAGGGGGTCCTCAGGACCAGAATTGAGAAAGTCTGTTGTAGTATTGTAGTAGGGTTATAATGCTGCAGAAGTACTGTAGTATTACTGTAGTCGTTTTACTCACTAATGCACGGGACTATCCCACGCCCCCGGTAACAGTTATAGCCAAAGCCAAGGCCAAATGCCAGAGCCGCATGGTCTAGTCCCCTGCCCCCCCTGCCCCCCCCCCACCCCCCCCCCCCCCCCAGTCCACCTGGCCCCCAAAATGACAGACAGACAGAACCTGGCGCTCACGAAGAATATAGACTTCACGTGGTAGTTGGATGGCAGATGACACATCGTTCAGTTTATCGCTGCACAGTCATTGAACCCTACAGGCATGTGCAGTGGTCATGTGCAGCCTGAGATCCTGTGTGAATGCAGCTTCCTGTTGCTCCGCTAGAGCTTCCTGTCGGGGATCCTTCTCCTGCTGGTGCAGTGCTGGACATGCTCCTCCCTCTCAATATTTGATGGTGAGATTGCTCAAAAATGGCTGGCGGTGAAATGGGTGTGGCTCGTCCTTCTGTGTCAGGGCCTGGTCTGATGTGCAGGTCGGTTAGTAATGTATGATGCATTAAAGAGTAGGCCTGTCTGAAAGAGAGAGAGACAGAGGGAGGGGGAGGGAGAGAGGGAGAGAAAAAGAGAGGGGGGAAGAAATACAGATGGAGAAAGAGAGAGAAAGAGAGAGGGGGGGAGAGAGAGAGGGAAAGAGAGAGGGGGGAGAAGAGAGCAATACAGAGGGAGAGAGGGGAGAGGGCAAGGAAGGGGACAGGGAGCGAGAGGAGAGAGGGAGGGAGCGAGGTGAAGATAGAGGAGGGCCAGGAGAGAGGAGAGAGGGAGGGAGCGAGGTGAAGATAGAGGAGGGCCAGGAGAGAGGAGAGAGGGAGGGAGCGAGGTGAAGATAGAGGAGGGCCAGGAGAGAGGAGAGAGGGAGGGAGCGAGGTGAAGATAGAGGAGGGCCAGGAGAGAGGAGAGAGGGAGGGAGCGAGGTGAAGATAGAGGAGGGCCAGGAGAGAGAAGAGAGGGAGGGAGCGAGGTGAAGATAGAGGAGGGCCAGGAGAGAGGAGAGAGGGAGGGAGCGAGGTGAAGATAGAGGAGGGCCAGGAGAGAGGAGAGAGGGAGGGAGCGAGGTGAAGATAGAGGAGGGCCAGGAGAGAGGAGAGAGGGAGGGAGCGAGGTGAAGATAGAGGAGGGCCAGGAGAGAGGAGAGAGGGAGGGAGCGAGGTGAAGATAGAGGAGGGCCAGGAGAGAGGAGAGAGGGAGGGAGCGAGGTGAAGATAGAGGAGGGCCAGGAGAGAGGAGAGAGGGAGGGAGCGAGGTGAAGATAGAGGAGGGCCAGGAGAGAGGAGAGAGGGAGGGAGCGAGGTGAAGATAGAGGAGGGCCAGGAGAGAGGAGAGAGGGAGGGAGCGAGGTGAAGATAGAGGAGGGCCAGGAGAGAGGAGAGAGGGAGGGAGCGAGGTGAAGATAGAGGAGGGCCAGGAGAGAGGAGAGAGGGAGGGAGCGAGGTGAAGATAGAGGAGGGCCAGGAGAGAGGAGAGAGGGAGGGAGCGAGGTGAAGATAGAGGAGGGCCAGGAGAGAGGAGAGAGGGAGGGAGCGAGGTGAAGATAGAGGAGGGCCAGGAGAGAGAAGAGAGGGAGGGAGCGAGGTGAAGATAGAGGAGGGCCAGGAGAGAGGAGAGAGGGAGGGAGCGAGGTGAAGATAGAGGAGGGCCAGGAGAGAGGAGAGAGGGAGGGAGCGAGGTGAAGATAGAGGAGGGCCAGGAGAGAGGAGAGAGGGAGGGAGCGAGGTGAAGATAGAGGAGGGCCAGGAGAGAGGAGAGAGGGAGGGAGCGAGGTGAAGATAGAGGAGGGCCAGGAGAGAGGAGAGAGGGAGGGAGCGAGGTGAAGATAGAGGAGGGCCAGGAGAGAGGAGAGAGGGAGGGAGCGAGGTGAAGATAGAGGAGGGCCAGGAGAGAGGAGAGAGGGAGGGAGCGAGGTGAAGATAGAGGAGGGCCAGGAGAGAGGAGAGAGGGAGGGAGCGAGGTGAAGATAGAGGAGGGCCAGGAGAGAGGAGAGAGGGAGGGAGCGAGGTGAAGATAGAGGAGGGCCAGGAGAGAGGAGAGAGGGAGGGAGCGAGGTGAAGATAGAGGAGGGCCAGGAGAGAGGAGAGAGGGAGGGAGCGAGGTGAAGATAGAGGAGGGCCAGGAGAGAGAAGGCACTCCAGGCACTTGGCAGCTGTGGGCGATGTGTCTGTGCGCCTACATGCCTTCAGCACGGGACTCTCATCTGACCCGCACACACGCACAGACATGCGCACACACACACACGCACACACAAACACACAGAGGAACTAACAGCCTAATACAGCGTGTAACGGTCATTCTGGTCATTGGTGTCTGCCTCCTGAAGCACCACTTTAGCCGGAAGGTCAGACGACCTCAGATATGACCGAAAACCTTCTGAGGTCTCCGTAGTGCTGGGTTAGGATGAGTCCGTTAAGGTTAGGATGAGTCCATTATGGTTTAGGATGAGTCCATTATGGTTTAGGATGAGTCCGTTCAGTTGGGATGGGTTGGTTAAAGTTAGGTTTAGGCAGTTAAGGTTAGGATGAGTTGTTTAAAGTTAGGTTTAGGCAGTTAAGGTTGGGATGAGTTGGATAAAGTTCGATTTAGGCAGTTAAGGTTAGGATGAGTTGTTTAAAGTTAGGTTTAGGCAGTTAAGGTTAGGATGAGTTGGTTAAAGTTCGGTTTAGGCAGTTAAGGTTGAGATGGGTTAGTTAAAGTTCGGTTTAGGAAGTTAAGGTTGAGATGGGTTGGTTAGGGTTAGGAAGAGTCAGGGTTAGGATGAGTTAGGGCTAGTTAGGTTGATTGTCCACCGTCAAAGTGAATTCAGTGATCTGGGAGATGACAGCGCAGTGTGCGCTTGCCAAGTTTAGTATGTGTGTGTGCATCGACTTGAGGCTTGTGCGTGTGTGTCTGTGTGTGTGTGTGGGTGCTATCTTTAGGCTCATGAGTGCGAGGTTGACACCCTGTAGCCGAGGTGTAAAGCGTTGGAGAGCCTGTGTGTTCCAACTGCTCCTCGTCGCAGCAAAAAGCATCTCCTCGCTCTCTGAGCCGCAGTGAGGTAACACGTGGAAGTCGTTTCTCCGGAGTGTGTCGTCCACCCCCCCTGCCCCCCTGCCCCTCTGCCCCCCTGCCCCTTCTCCCCCCTCCCCTCCCCCATTCCTCCCAGACCAACAGTTGATGTCACATGCCACACGTCAAAGCTTGGCAGGGGTGGGGCTGTTGGCAATGCTCCCAGCCAATCAGAGGGCTTGTTTATTGATGTGGATACTTGACAGGGTTGCAGGGGGTCAGCTATTGGCCAATATATTCTCAATGGGAATATGAGGCACTGCTAGGGACAGGAGGATCCGTGTGTAAAGTGTGTGTGCGCGTGTGTGTGTGTAGGCTGTAAAATGCAAATGTTTGCGAGTCTTCATGTGTGTGTTTGACTCTTTCTGTGTATGTGCGTGTTTTGCTTGTATGTGTGTGTGTGGACATGACCCTGTAGATTTGTGTGCATTTATGTTTGTGTGTCTGTAGGTGTGTGTGTGTGAACATGCTCCTGTGTGCGCGCACATGTGTGTATATTCTCCTGTGTGTGTGTGTGTTTGTGCGTGTGTGTGTGTGTCCATGCTGCTGTGTCGTGTGTGTTCACATACACGTGTTCAGGTTGTGAATCCCCTGCATTGCAGGGCCCGATCTGTCCTGGTTTCCTCTGCCTCAGTGTGGTTATGAGGGTTGGACTGGGTCAATGGCAAATAACGAGACAAGCTTGCGGACATAACCTGCTCTCCTCTTCAGAGATGAGAGATGGCCTTTAAACCGTGCCCAGGGGGCCTGTCTCTGGCCAGGACGAGGGGCTTTTTCCAGGGGTCCCGTGTCTGCGGATGAGCGGAGGATGAGAAATGCGTTGAGCTTCCGTCCTCCTCAGTCTTCCATGATGCATTCCTCTGAGCTCCTCTCTGTTCCTCGTTTCTCCTCCCCCTCTCCTCCACCTCTCCTCCACCTCTCCTCCCCCTCTCCTCCACCTCTCCTCCCCCTCTCCTCCACCTCTCCTCCACCTCTCCTCCCCCTCTCCTCCCCCTCTCCTCCACCTCTCCTCCACCTCTCCTCCCCCTCTCCTCCACCTCTCCTCCACCTCTCCTCCCCCTCTCCTCCACCTCTCCACCCCCTCTCTTCCACCTCTCCTCCCCCTCTCCTCCACCTCTCCTGCCCCTCTCCTCCCCCTCTCCTCCCCCTCTCCTCCACCTCTCCTCCACCTCTCCTCCACCTCTCCTGCCACCACACAGTACAACGCTACCCTGCCAAGATATCCAGACACTCATTTACACTGCATTTCAAGTGTACAGTCACTCTCTTCACACCAAGTGAACACATTGCTCACCCTCTCCTTGCCTCCTCTCCTCAACCTCCTTCTCCCTCCTCGCCGACTCTAGTTCTGCCCCCGCCCTCTCACCTTCTCTCCATCCCTCCGTCTCGACCCCCTTCCTCCTCGCCGCTCATCTCTAATTTACCGTGCTGCTTCACAGCCGTGCCGGGGCTGGCGTAGCATGTCCCACTGCAGAGAACAGCTCACTGCTACGCGCGCACAAAAAAACACACACACACACAGTAAGGCAATGCAGAAAGAGAGAACTGTTAAAAGAGAGAGAAAAGACCGGAGAGAAGAAAGGAGAGAAGGAAGGAGGAAAGAGAGGAAGAGGAAGGAAGAGAAGGAAAGAGAGAAGGAAGGAGGAAAGAGAGGAGGAGGAAGGAAGAGAAGGAAGGAGTGAAGGAAGGAGAGAAGGAAGGAGAGAAGGAGTGAAGGAAGGAGTGAAGGAAGGAGAGAAGGAAGGAGAGAAGGAAGGAGAGAAGGAAGGAGTGAAGGAAGGTGAGAAGGAAGGAGAGAATAAGAGAAGGAAAGAAGAGAAGGAAGGAGAGAAGGAAGGATGCCGTCGCTCTGAGAGAGATAATCGAGAAGAGATTGAGGACAAGGGAACAACAGTAGCAATCAGTGTTGTGTTTTCTCGGAGCGAGTGACAGTGGGCTCTCTTTGTTATTTAATCACCCTGTTACTTCTCCTCTTCTCCTTCCTACTCCTCTCATCTTCCCAATCCTTAATCACCGTGTGCTCACTTCACTGTCAGCGTTCAGTGTACTTGTGTGCGTGTGCTTGCTGCGGAAGTGTGCGTGTTCACTGTGTGTGTACACTGTTTGTGCCATCCTCGGTACCCTTGTGTGTGTGCTCGCGTGTGTGTCATCTGCAGTGCTCTGAGCGCGTCTGCGTGTGTTTGCGTGTGTGTGTTCCACTGTACTCTCAAGTGTGTACAATCCATCTCTTAGTCCATCGTCTAGTGTAGACATAACCTGCTGTCCTGTGCCCAGTGTCCCCAGCCGGCAGGTGGATATCTGGTGAGACGAGGTTAGCAGGGCTGCAGCTCAGTGCGGCTGCAGCTCAGTGCGGCTGCAGGTGCTCCTCTGAGGCCTGGGGCAGTGACAGCTCTGCTTGTCAGGGTGCCGTCCAGTGGAATGCAGTCCCTCTCTCCTCAAATGAAGCAACTCGTTCCCCCTGCACGCGTGTCCCGTGTAACACGCTCTTCTAATGTCCTCTGTTTCCCTCCCACCTTCTCCTCTCCCCTCTCTCTCTCTCTCTCTCTCTCTCTCTCTCTCTCTCTCTCTCTCTCTCTCTCTCTCTCTCTCTCTCTCTCTCTCTCTCTCCCTCTCTCTCTCTCTCCCTCTCTCTATGTCTCCCGCTCGTTCCTCAGACCACCAGAAGCTGGAGAGAGAGGCTCGTATTTGTCGTCTGCTGAAGCACTCCAACATCGGTGAGATAGTCCAGCACGCCTCACCCCAGCACCCCAGCACCCCTAACCTTACCACCCTCCCTCCCCACCCCCAACCCTAACCTCTGAGGTTAACCTGTGAGAGACTGAGCTGCCTGTAGAAGCTGTCTGCTACCGAACCTCAGTGATGTGAAGTACAAAACCCAGCCGTTGCTATGGCAAAGGACATGATGTACTAGTATCATATTTCGTGTATTTGATCTGATCTGTATCTGGCTCTTTATTTTTCTCTTATTTCCCTCTTATCTTTCTCTCCATCTCCTTATCGCTCTCTTTCTTTTTCTCTTTATCTCACTCCCCCCCTCCCTCTTTCTCTCTCTCTCTCTCTCTCTCTCTCTCTCTCTCTCTCTCTCTCTCTCTCTCTCTCTCTCTCTCTCTCTCTCAGTTCGTCTTCATGACAGTATATCAGAGGAAGGCTTCCACTACCTCCTGTTTGACCTGTAAGTCCTCCCTCCTCTTCATCCCTCCATCTCCCCTCTCATAAACAAAACCTAATCACTACCCCTCCATATACACACCTCCACTTCCACCCCCCCCCCCCCCCAGCATCACCCCTCCTCCCTCTCCCCGACTTTCCCATGCTCTTGTTTCCATGGTAACGTCGTGAAGGATGGGGTTGCCGAGGGAGGCGGGGCGGGGGGGGGGGGGGAGTCCTGGTGTCGCTGGAACCGGGGCTTCCTCCCAAGGCTGTGTCGTGAAGAATGCTAATGAGCTGTGTGTGATTGGTGGGTTTGTGTGTGTGGCTCCGCCCCCCTGCAGGGTGACTGGAGGAGAGCTGTTTGAGGACATCGTGGCCAGAGAGTACTACAGCGAGGCTGATGCCAGGTAAGACTCACACACTCCCTGTCTGTCTGTCTGTCTGTCTGTCTGTCTGTCAGTCTGTCTGCCTTCCTGTCTACCTGTCGGTCTGTCTGTCTACCTGTCTGTCTTCCTGTCTACCTGTCGGTCTGTCTGCCTGTCTACCTGTCTGTCTGTGTGTGCACCTCTCTGTCTGTCTCTGCATGTCTGTCTGTCCCTGTTTTCTTCTTACTTTTTTCTTTCTTTCTTTCTCTCTCTCTCCCTCTCTCTCTCTCTCTCTCTCTCTCTGACTGTCTTTATTTGCCATTCTCTCTCAACCTCTCTTCCTCGCTCTCCCTGTTTCCTCTCTCGGTGGGCGCTCCTCTCCACACGTTCCCTCTCTCTCTCTCGACCCCCTGCCCTCCTCTCCCTCCATCCATCTCTGTCTCTCTCTCTCTCGCTCCCTGTCCCCTCTCTCGCCCCCCCCGCCCCCCGTCTCACCCGCAAACCGCCGAGCCTGAGCGGTCAGGCGCGAGCACCTCCCCCGAGATCAGCGCAGCAGCTCCCCCATGTCCCGTGCTGCCGGCCCGCTCTCCGACTGGCGAGGCCTGGGCTGATCCTGCACACTGGCGGCTCCTCTCCTTCCCCTCTGGTCCTCCTATCACTGACCCACTTACACACGCGAGGTCAGAGCGTCGGGGTGCGTTGCCGTTCCTTCCCGTCTCTGACGAGCGCCCCCACGCGCCTGTAGGAGACACGGCACACGCGCGGAGCAAAAGCGAGGCGAAATAATTCAACGGTCATTCAATCGGCCATTTTGCTGTCAGTCAGACGATTCTGGATGTGTTCCGCGCGCGTGTGTGTGTGTGCGTGCGTCCTTAACGCCCTACCATCCTGCTTCTAGCTATTTTCCTTCTGACCCAAGGTCGTTCCCTCTCTCACTTGCGCACACACACACACACATCCTGCACAGGAGTGTCAGTCATCGAGGTCAGTCCCGCCTCTTGCTCCCTAGGAGACCACCAAGAAGTGGGGCTTTAATTAGCTCCCATAATTAGTCTCACACACACACACACTCACACATCCACTCCCGTACACATCCACATGCACTCACACACATCCACCCACCCAATCACGCATGCATGGACACGCTAAATGCCCAATCCCCCTATTCACACACACTCTCCACACACACACACACTCTCCACACACACACACTCTCCACACAAACACACTCTCCACACAAACACACTCTCCACACACACACACTCTCCACACACACACACTCTCCACACACACCTGCACACTCTAACTCCTAACTAGGTCTCATAGGCCACCTCAGCTGCAGGGAGTCACAACCTTCCAGGAACCAGGGGCCTCGGAGAAAGAGAGAGAGAGTGGGGGAAAGAGAGAGAAAGGAGAGAGAGAGAGTGGGGGAGTGAGAGAGACAAGGAGAAAGAGAGAGTGGGGGAGTGAGAGAGACAAGGAGAAAGAGAGAGTGGGGGAGTGAGAGAGACAAGGGGAGAGAGAGAGAGAGAGAGAAGGAAAGAGGGAGAGACAAGGAGAGAGGTTGAGAGTTTGAGAGGGAGAGAGGGAGAGAGAGAGGGAGAGCGAGAAGGAGTGGGAGAGAGAAAGAAACCATTATCTCTCACTGCTGCTCACATCTTTATTCCTGGCCTCGTTGCCATGGTAAATCCCCCCCCCTCCCCCCCTCCCTGATCTCAGACCAGGAAATGATGACTGCTTTTGACTGCTACAATAGGCGTTCCTCAGCACAGGAATTAAACTGACACTGGCTGATCACTGCTCGGCTGTGTGTGTGTGTGTGTGTGTGTGTTTGAGGGGTGGAGGGTGAGTCTGTATCTCTGTGTCTCTGGTCGGGGCAGGGAGGGGTGATGTGGTCGGAACTGGTGTTATCACTGGCCCCTGCTGTGTGTGTGTGTGTGTGTGTGTGTGAGCGCCTTTGTCAGTCCTCCCACTCACTAGACTGTGTGTGGGTAAAGATCCTGTGGCCTCTCTGCTCCTGCTATTAGTCACACATACTGCCATGTAACCCTCTCACTGCACACACACGCATGCACACACTCACAGATCAAGGCACATTTAACCCCCTTCATTGCACATCTTATATATTCCACTTGATGGGATGAACTCTCCCCATCTCTTTCTCTACCTGTTTCCCTTTTCTCTCTCTCTCGCCTTTCTTTGACTCTCCCACATGGCTCTCCACTCTGTCCAGGTTCCCTTTTTTCTTCATGTCTCCCTCTCCTCTCTTCCTCTCCTCTCTTCCTCTCCTCTCTTCCTCTCTGTCGTGTGTGTTGTTTGCGTGTTCGGCTGTGGTTCTCCTGTCTCGTCCCCCGTTTTAAATGGCTTTGTCTCCTCTCCTCTCGCTCCACTCCTCCACCTCTCCTGCTCTCTTCCTCCCCCCCCCCTCTCCCTGTCCCTCCATGCTTCCTGACCCCCCTCTGTTCTCCTCCTCTCCATCTGTCCATCCATCCATTTTCCCTCCCTCCCACACCCTGGGTATCCTCATTTTTGCATCCACCCGTTCATCTCCTCCCCTCCCCTCTCCTCCACTCCCCCCACCCGCCCGCCCTCCCTCCCTCTCTCTCCTCTCCTCCACCTCTCCTGTCCTCCACTCACCCTCCCCGCCCCCCCTCCCCTCTGTTTTGTTTTCACAGTCACTGTATCCATCAGATTCTAGACAGTGTGCATCACATTCACCAACATGACATAGTGCACAGGGACCTGAAGGTCAGTATGTGTAGAGAGCAGCCGCACCCTCCTCCTCCTCCTCCTCCCCCCCCGCCTGCTCCCTGCCTGCCTGCCTGCCCCCCCCCCCCCCCCCCTCCACTTCGCCCAGGTCTGTCTCTGTCCTCGTACCCGTCCGTCCGTCCGTCTGATGTCGGGTCCTCCGTTTGTCCCTGGGTCTGCCTGTGATGGGCTCTCTTGCCCCCCCCCCCCTCTTTCTCACACACACACACGACTACTATGGTACTGAATACCCCCCCCCCCCCCCCACAAACCGACTGCCCCCTCCTTTCCTTAAGAGTTCCCCCCCCTCCCTCATACCCCCATATACAGACTCCTCAACCCACAGGTCACAGAGCTGGACAGCTGACAGGGTGGGGGGAGGAGACCACAACACACACACACACATGCACGCGTGCAAACACACACACAGCCGCACACAAATATGCATGCATGCCCTGGGCACCCACACATTTGCCCGTCTCCATTGCGCACTGGGTGGAGTCCCACATCTGCTTTCGGTAGAAAGTAGCAGATTCCTTGAGCAACCGCACACACACTAACACACACACACACACACACACACTAACACGCACACACACGCTACCCCACACCCACCCACACGCACACACCACATACATAGTAAAGTGGCTGGGCGGAGGATGCGACCTGATCAGTATTTATTCATTGGGAGACCTTTAGAAAGTGGACACGGGGCTAATTTATGACTCTGAACTTTACTGCCATGCCAGCTTTGGCAGGAGTACATCAGCCCTCCCTCTCTCTCGCTCCCCCTCTCTCCCTCTCGCTCCCTCTCTCTCTCTCTCTCTCTCTCTCTCTCTCTCTCTCTCTCTCTCTCTCTCTCATCGCTCTCCTCCTCTCGCTCATCTCTCTTTCATCTCTCGCTAACCCTAACCCTCTCTTTCACTCACACACAGGTTACTTGAAAGATAGGAACTCTCAACCACATACATCTATAGTCCCCCCCCCCCCACACACACACACAGACACATTTCTAAGAACTAAACAATCTAAGAATACAACAATTAAAATATCAAATAAAATATATATAAAAATAAAATTATATTTTCCTCCTCTTTCTGCCCCCTTACTCAGACGGCACACACACACACACACAGCGCCAGCCAACCAGAGACTCACAAGTGATCGTCCAATCAGAGCTCTGCTTGATTGGACCCCCCCCCCAATCCCCCGCTCCCTTCGAAATAAACATCAGCCCCCACATGGCCACACACCTCCTATTCTCCCCCCTTCCATCGGCCCCCTCCCCTCCTGAATACACCCCTAATCCCCTGACCCCTGACCCCTGGCCTGTGCACGGGACTGTAGCTCTGCTCAGACTAACATGCGCCCCCCTGGTGTTTGCATGCAGCCATTGCATCCAGCAGATCTTGGAGGCGGTCCTTCACTGCCACCAAATGGGCGTGGTGCACAGAGACCTGAAGGTGAGTGACGGGCGTCGCCTCGCTGTATGTGTGTGTGCGCACGCGTGTGTACTCTCAGGTCTGTGCTCGTGTGTGTGTGTTGTGTCTTTAGGACGTGTTAGCAATTGAACCCGAACCCCTCTTTGCAGTAATGCTGCAATACAACCATCACCTCACACCCTCCATATCTCCAAATCTTCCTGGTACTTCTAGACTGTGGTAGCTAGTGGGGCTGGTGTTGGTAAGGGCTGGTCCGGGGGGGTGGTGTGTACACAGCAGGTGTGGTGGCTTGTGGGGCTGGTGTTGGTCTGCCTGCATGCCCCCCTGCAGCGCCCCCCTCCCCCAGGAGGAGGTGTTGTGGGCACGGCTTTATGGCTTTATTTAGCCAGAGCACCTATCAGGTTTCAATCCAGGCTTCGGTGGAGGGTGGGGGGGGGTGGGGTGGGGTGGGGGTGCGAGTGGGGGGTTACACCTAGTAGGTCAAGGATCTCTGAACGATGGCTGTCCCTGGAGGCTGGGGGGCTGTGTGTGTGTGTGTGTGTGGGAAGGGAGTGGAGGAGTATTGAAATGTCAAGATAAAGGTTGACTGAACCCACCCCCAAGATTCTACTGTATACAGATAAGTCCTGCTCTATTTCTGCAAAGTCCTGCTCTATTTCTGCACTTCAAATCTAGCATATTATGGCATGGAGGTTGACAAGCTGAGGTTGACTAGCTTTAGACGGTCCATATTGAGTTGTTTCCATCGGTTCTCTTCTCTCCCGTACTCTGCTGTCTCTATTGTTCTGGTTTCTCCTCTCCTTGTCTCTCCTCCCTTGGTATCTCCTCTCCTTGTCTCTCCTCCCCTGGTATCTCCTCTCCTGGTCTCTCCTTTCCCAGTCTCTCCTCTTCCAGTCTCTCCTCTGCCGGTCTCTCCTCTCCTGGTATCTCCTGTCCTCATATCTCCCCTCCTGGTCTCTCTGCTGGTCTCTCCTCTGCTGATGCTTCTGGGGTAGCAGGGCCCCAGTTAGAGGGTTGGTCTCCTCCCCTTTCTACCAGTCTGGGAGAAGAATCACTGTGCTGCTGCAACTCCCACTACGCTACTACAGAGCGAGGGAGAGAGAGAGAGAGGGGGATGGGGGAGAGGAGATAGAGAGAGGAGGGAGGGAGGAGAGAGAGAGAGGGGGATGGGGGAGACGAGATAGAGAGAGGAGGGAGGGAGGAGAGAGAGAGAGGGGGATGGGGGAGAGGAGATAGAGAGAGGAGGGAGGGAGAGAGGGGTGAGCGTAGGGAGAGGAGAGAGAGGCGGGAGAGAGGGGGGAGAGGTGCGAAAGGAGGGCGGGAGAGAGGAGAGAGAGAGAATGGAGGGAGAGAGGGAGGGAGGGGGAGGAGAGAGGGGGAGCGGTACAGGGAGAGATGAAGGAGATGCCGCAGGAGGAGGAGGGAGGAGAGAGGGGAAATATAGAGAAAGGAAATTAGAGATCGAAAAACTGGGAATCTTTCCATCCCAAACACCCCCACACATACGCTGCTCTCAAGCTCATCTCTCCCGCTCTCTCTTCCTCTCTCTGCTCCCTCTCTGCCTACATCTCCCCCCCCCCCCCCCTCTCTCTCTCTCTCTCTCTCTCTCTCTCTCTCTCTCTCTCTCTCCTCTCTCTCTCTCTCTCCCAGCGGCGTGTGCTTGGCACCATGCTGTATTTGTCTGTCTGTGTGTGTTCGAGAGAGAGAGAGACGAAGGAAAGGCTCAAATGATCTGCCGAGCGGGTGGTGTAGTCTGGACGCTGTGTCTCCCCCCCTCAGCTGAAGCGTGTGCTGGGCCAGGGGTCCTCCCACTGTGTCTCCCCCCCTCAGCTGAAGCTTGCGTTGGGCCAGGGGTCCTCCCACTGTGTCTCCCCCCTCAGCTGAAGCGTGTGCTGGGCCAGGGGTCCTCCCACTGTGTCTCCCCCCCCAGCTGAAGCTTGCGTTGGGCCAGGGGTCCGTGTCAGCCGTGTCTGCTGGGGCTCTCTCTCCCGTCCCCAGTGTGTATGAAACTGCTGCTCCCACTACAGACTGAGCCCTGGTCTGGGAGAGAGAGAGGACCAGGTGAGGGGAGAGCCCCACCATCACAGCTCCTCCCTCTCTCCCTCCCTCTCTCTCTATCTCTCTCTCTATGTATCTCTCTCTCTATGTATCTCTCTCTCTCTATGTATCTCTCTCTCTATGTATCTCTCTCTCTCTCTCTCTCTCTCTATGTATCTCTCATTCTCTCTATTTCTCCCTCTCTCTTTATTTTGCTCTACCTCTCTCTCTCTCTCTCTCT